>NW_022694605.1:296996-327118 GCF_011630105.1 Anneissia japonica | reverse complement strand
TATATGAAGGATATATAATAATGAAGGATAATATACTTCTAGATCAAAATTTTGTTTCCCTCCGGAGCCTGACTTTAATAATTAGTAGCTTCCTTAACTTCCTAGGCCTATTTATATTTTTATTGTTTTGTTTTGTGTGCTTGTCTTACTTAAATATGGTAGGCATTTTCTTTTCAACTTTTGATGTATTTTGAGTGCTTACCTATTAAATAAAGATAAATATATAAAAAAATAGTAGCAATTCTATGATATATAAGCGCATTACGTTTACATAATCTTTCATCAACTTTGCCCACAATATTTACAATATCATTTCACACAACTCAATAGTTTACATAACCATTTTACTAGAGGTAGCTCGTTTAACTTTCGCATCCCACATGTTAAACATCCCAACAATACAACATTTTATTATACAGCAATCAGACATTGGAATTTACTACCATCATACATAAAACAATCAACATCACTCAACGTATTTAAAATAAAATTAAAGCATCACCTTGATAAAAGATTCCGTAATATTGCTCTTACTCTTTAATTATCTTGTTTTTTGTTGCTTTGATAACGTTGTTGGTTCTGTAGGTCTTCCTTTTTATTTAATTTTTGTTATTGTTTTATCTTGTACATCATATACCACTTCTTTTGTCTGTCTCCGTTTTTGTTTCTGTGTGATATTTTAGGACCCCGTTGGAAACAAGTTCTTCAGAACTTTCACGGGTTATCCTGGCATTAGTATCTGTTTTTTTGTTTGTTAATATAAATTCTTTACGTGGTATATGATGTTCAAGGTAACTCAAATTTTTTTGATGAAGTATTTTATACAACTTAGGACATTTTTGCCACTGTATCTTTCTATTTAGATATTTTTTGTACTTTATATTTTAATGTAACGCCAAATAAAACGAAACGAAACGAAGCGAATTAAAACGGTGAACAGGAATGAAAAACGGACAAGAACAGTTGATGGATAAAGAAATATTTTTATAGGCCTAGACTTAAGTAAATGTTAACAACTGAAAGTGTTCTCTTAAATTGTGTATAAGATGTATTAATTCTACGTCCATCACACATGCGCATATGTATTCTAAATTACGTCATTCGCCCAATTTGTTTTTATAACTTCCTGTGTAACAGACCTAATTTTATGCAGCATGTAGGTAACCTTTTGAAGGAAATATACTTTGACTTGTATCAATATTGTTTTAATAGTATTATATCTAATAGATAATATTAATAACTACTACTTCTCATTGACCTTTTAAATATGTTGGTATCGGCGAAAGAATATTTCAGATATTCGTTCACTGTACCTAGTGAAAGCAAAATTTAGCATGTAACACGGATTGTGAATTGTAAGAATATAATATTATTGGTTTTAATACCATTATTATGATTATTTAGGCCTATATATTGTCAACTGTTATCAACTTGACTGAGAATTGGCCTAATAATGTCATTCCACTCTGCCCCACCCCTGTTGAATTTTAATTTAAACCCATCCTTTGGTTATTTGTCAGGGTAGCTTTTTAAAAATTATAAAGATTGATACAAATAAAAACATTAGTTTGATAGGCCTCCTATTTACAAGCTCCCTGGAGTTTCCTGGAGATGCTTTTCATCATTTATATTTATGATTAAGTTACGGGAGCTAGGTCGCATAATAAGGTGATATGAGTTGATTTTTAACCTACTTGAGCGTATACTTTTTGCTTCGAACATTTCCAGTGAGGGAAGGCTGAGAAATGGGGAGCTTTCTTTTGGCTTGCTTTCCCTCCCCGCGCATCCCGAGATACACCACTGCCTGATAACTATGGAAGTGTCTATGCTGGCGGCCCTCCGACTGGAAAGAGGAAGTTGGAGAATATGAATACACCATTGAAATTGACAAATACATAAGATGAAATGCTTCAGATATATTGGCGTATAAGGTATTTCCAACGACAGACCAAGAAGTCAAAGTAGAGATTAAAGCATTGCCTACCATCAGAAAGATCCATATACAAACAAGAACCGTGTTTCCCAATGGCCTGGTAAGGCTCACCCATAGTTGCCATGCCTGAAGAGAAACAGAAATCTAAACTCGGCACAAAATACAATACTTTATGAGAATAATTGATTGATATCAATGTTACTGAATGTTTATCACATCTCGATGATCTCGGATAAAGTCAGATGAAGAAAAAAGTAAGTGAGTTTATACTGTTGTTACGTAATTGAAAATCTTGACGAAATTACTAACTGGGAGGACATGTAATTTGAAAGGCGAGTCAAGATCTTACAAAACGAGCTATTGTTTATTCTACTTTTAGTTATTTCCATCCGCTACTTGGTTTATGTCATTTTGAGAGAGGTCTTTGGTTCTTTATTGGCGAGTACAGTACCATTATTGTCAACAGAAAATTCAGTAGATTTTAGTAGAAAGTGAATTAGGCATATTATTGACAGAATTTGTGTAAGAAAGGATGGTTCTTAAAGTCAAACCCAAAGAGTGAGAGTAACAACCCATTCAGAATCATTCAAAAAATTCAAATAATCTATATTGCAATAAAAAAAAAAGAAGATTGGATATTAAAATATTTGTCAAAGAATAAACATAAAACAATTAAGCATCAAAAATCACAAAAAACATCAGGACATTCAAGAAAAATTCAAAAAGCACAAATGAATTATACAAGATAAAGTAGCATAGATACAAATGGTCAAGGACAAGCATATAGTGTTTAAATATTAATTTAAATTTCAACCCTAAATAATTTGATGATTTAGGACAGTAAAAGTAAGTTTAATACAATTCAGAAATATAGAAGTTAATCAAATTTTTGCATAGGCTTAAGCAAGTTTGAAGAAGAGTTTTATATACAAATTTAAAACATCAATAACCTGAAAACGACTATTAAAACGCTAAATAATGCAGGATGCAGAAACTATATAACTGATTGCGAAGAGGCTAAAACGGAAATGACACAAACGCTTTACGAAGATCAAAAAATATAACAACCTACATCACTGCACGAGTCAAGATCTCCATTAAAGCGTAATAACAAAATATCAGAGATAATACCCATGCATAGTGTTACAACGTATAGTGTATACACACACGGCTATTCTAGTTGATTGAGTTAGAGTTTACGCCATGTATTATGATCTATATTAAAAACAAAGTAATATCATTTGGGAAATGGAGGCGTATCATATTGATCTTTGTCCTATATATGGCTTTAATCTCTGTTTATTGCAGCGCCTCGAAAAGTGTTGTTCCACAGAAGCGCAAAAGAGTGGAATCAGTTGCCACAAATTCCCAACGAAGTCCCACAGTGGACCATTTGGCGGAAGCGTATAGACAACAGAAGGTTCCATGTTCAAATCTCAGTTGTGGTAATTTTGTTGCACACTTGTAGAATTATTAATTAATTAAATAATTATCGCAAGTCGAACTTGGTTAATCAGTATAGTCCTATGTGAATACATAGTTAACAGCAGTTTTCAATCAGGGATGAAGCAATTAACTAATCTTGTTGTGTGGCAACAATGTTCAACGTTAAAGAAACAACGAAATAATGTTTGATAGTAGTATATTAACATATTAATTATTTCTCTTAATTTATTGGCAAGCAAAAATTTAAAAAAAAAATACATTGAAACTGTGGTTGATAACAAACTGATATTGGACAGGGACAAATTATTACAGAAAAATCTAACCAGAGGTAGTATTTCCTAATGAAACTAAGATCACATCGTCTAGATAATACAATCCTTGTTATATATCATTATTCAAAGTGTACTAACATTCAAACTGATTTAAAATAGTTTATATACAAAATATATAAAATTCCATAACATGTTACTGTTCGCTAACAAAAATATGATTAAATTAAATAAATATACTGCTACACAACTTTGCCAAAAATATTGGGAAATATTTTTGTTTAAAAAATTTTGACTGGGAAGAAGGTAATTCATTGATTCAAATGAATTAAAAATCTTCCTCTGTATTTACAAAATATTTATAAAATAGGCCTATCATTTTCTTAAATGATCTAAATCGTACATAAAAATAATCCCAAGAAATATGGTAGATATAATGCAAATAATAAAAGAGGTTATTTTTAAACCATTATGGAATCTTACGTCATAGGCCTAATGACAAGTTGTTCATCTGAAAAAAATATCCAAATTGTCATTTTTGTTAAAAAGTAGGAAATGAAAAACGTATGTTTTTATAGTGCCATGGACTTCAGGGGTATTGGAAGTACGTAAGCAGCAGATAGTAACTTAGAAAAACATAATATTAGAATGTTTTTACATATAGGCATAGGCCTATTGATATTATAGTCCTATTCGAAGTCAATGATTTTCAGTAATTACAATAATTATTATCGCTCTAATTGAAGATCCCTTTAATTAAAGACCACCTACAATTAAAAAAAGGCACTTTTCTGTGGTCCCAAATTAACAAATGCCTTTGTCTTCATTATTCTAATTAGAGACCAAAGCTGCTAAAAACCATTGAAATCTCGGTCCCAAAATAGTCTTTAATTGGAGGGAAACCTGTAGCTTGTTTTGTAATATATAAAATGTATATAAAACGAGAAGAAAATAAAAACTATTGAAACGTATAACAAAATCAATGCAGAACTGAAACAAAGACGAAAAACTTTAAAAACGAAAGCTTTTGGTAGAATACGGAGTGATATGTTGTAGTGGTAATTTTGGTTATTAATGCATTAGGGCCGCCTATGACGCAATGAGTTAATGTTATAGATATAGGCCTATGTTACTGTTATAAATACAGTTGTCATGAATATAATATATTGCTGTTTGTGCGAAATACTTTTGGAATGAATGAACATGATTTATGTAAAAAGATTAATTAAATAGAATAAAGAGGTAGGCTAGGTATATCCGCAAAACAAGCAGGAAGGTGTTCCTGATCGATGACTTTTGGTAATGGTATAAAGGGGAGTTTTCATTGGCGGAAAAATCAATACAGGCATACTTTATTGTTCAACAAGAGTTAAACTAAGGCTACCTCTATTCAGCGTTTTAGACGAGGCTTTTTGTTGACACTACAAAAACATGCTTAAATCATGGAGGAAATATCCTTCATGTTTAAATATAGTCCGTATTGGCTTAAGTTATTAAATTTGGTTTTCGGCATGGGTTCATAATTGCCATTAATTACTACCACTAACAGAAAAAATAAATAAAAAAATAAAAAATAAAAATAAAATGTCCTAAAATTGAAAAAACCCACAAATATATAAATAAATATTGAATACCAAGACACGCTTCAAACTCACGATCTTCGGTTACCTACTACACAGCGTTAACTGACCGCGCCATCCATGCGACGTGTCTTATTAGTGGTAATGACAGTAATGCACAGTAGTTGCTGAAACCCCTGGTATATTTTGTAGGTGTATCCAACTTTTAAAAATAAGGGCCATGATGGAAATCACTTCTAGTTTATGTGTACACAATTTCCTGCACGTCCGTTCTGGACGCTTTTAAAGTTTGGTAAGAACAAGAACAGCAGTGAGGTTCTGGGTCCGATTTGCCGGGACCCAAAAAAATATTTGATCGGTGTGTTGTATGTAGCCATCTGGTAAGACTTTAAACAAAAATCAAATATATTTTAATAAAACGTCTATATAATATATGCCAGGAGTGCCACTTTGGATGGAGGATACCGGCCCTATACACATAGACCAATTTGCAGGCGGGAGATTTTGTTTTAAAAACCCCTCCCCTAGGGGTCGTGGGCCTGATGCGCTCCCCCTCCCCCCTTCACCCGGAAAAAATCCTTTCCTAGATGCTCGGAAATACATTCTTTAGGCTAGTATTTTTACAATTGAAAGTAGGTTAAGAATCCGCATTATTTTTCCTGAGAATGCATGTTTCTGCTGTCCACGAGCCTGTCACATTCACACAAGAATCGGGCGCGTGGCGGTTAGTAGCGTGTTCTTTGATCTTATCCGACGACACTGACAGTACTTTGTCAAAATAAAAAACAAAAACAAAAAAACGACATATTCAGTGTAGATTATTATTATTATTATTATTATTATTATTATTATTATTATTATTATTATTATTATTATTATTATTATTATTATTATTATTATTATTATTATTATAGGCAATAACATTTAGGCCTATGCGTGAAATTTTGGTCTTCAAGCGTGAGAGCGTGAGACAGACTGCAAATTCGGGAGTTTCACGCCTAATGCGTAAGCCTTGACTATATGTTTCTACGGTATACACGTATTACTAGTTTATATTGCTTTTTATAATGTAATTGTTATAATTAAGTGCAAAACGGATGCATTTGTGTTATAGAGGTCGCTGTCGCACTTTTATGAATGAGTGTCTACAGAAGTTTACTGTTTCTTCAATACACACATAAGTGCTTCGTATCCGAAAGGAAAGGTGCTATGTAAATTCTTATACTAATTCATAACAAATTTATGTGTAGATTTTTAAAGGCATAGACATGATGCCTGTAGTCAAATCTGGGAACCTTAAAAACTAATTCAGACATTGAATTGGTAATTTACAATAAACGTTATCCATAGGCTTACTGATTAACTAATTTCCTACAAAATCATCACAATTTTTACCAACAAATAAAAGGGTCCATTTACAAGAAATATTTAAAGTTTCTCCTGTTCATAAAGAAGAGTTTCTTGTTCTAATTTTAAATTATTTCATTTAGTTGTAGTACAATCATTTCAAATCAAATTAATAATACTAAGTGTCAGATTAGAATTTTCTTTTTGCTGTTTTAGAATGCTATTGATAAATTAATACATTCTGGTTTGGTAAGTAATGAATGAATGACAGGAAGTGAGTGCGGTGGTGTATTAAATGTACTGTATTATGTTTTTACTAGTTTACAGTTGCTTTATCCACATGTAATTATAATACGAAACGGATTTTTGTTATAGAGGTCGCTGTCATTCTTTTATGATTGAGTGTCTAGCTTGTTCTATATTCTTTGTAAACATAATATAGTGCTTCGTATCCGAAAGTTGTTATATAAATGCTTATACCATGGAAGAATAAGTTACAGTTATATTCTCCATGATTTTTCTATCATGACAAATTCACGTGTAAACCTATTCTATCATTGTATATATTATATCAGTAATAAAATTTGGAAACCTTAAATGATTAAAAAACATTGAATTGGTAATTTACAAGGAAAGTTATTCAAACAGTTCGGAATAATTTATTTTGTGCTGATTAACAGACTTACTTAAGGGGTAGTATAGGGGATTTGCAGTTTAAACGGTTGGTCCCACTTTATCCGGAACCAAATTAATTAGGGCATTAATTTACATCAAATAATTTACCGTAATTTGCTAGCAGAGCCTTTATCAAATAATGATAATACCTTATGTTGGACTCGATGGTAATGATATTAATAACAACAACAAAAACAACAACAACAATAATAATAATAATAATAATAATAATAATAATAATAATAATAATAATAATAATAATTATAATAATAATAATAATAATAAAGTTAAAGAAATACATAATGATAAAGAATTTGATAATAATGTGACAATAATTATTATAATGACATTAATGAAGATAATGGTGATTATGATGGTGGCGATTACTATGACGATGATGATTATACTAATGATGATTCTGATGTAATGAAACCATTTAGAGTGAGAAATAATTAGAGTGAGAAGTCTCCGAAGGGTCATTGAGCCTCCGCCTCTTCTCTCTCTAGCGCAATCTAATCGTATACAGCAGGTTAATTTCAGAATATAAAATGGCATTTCCTTGCTTTATTAACATAAACGTAACTAACTATATAACCAATAAGAAACGATCACACTATTATAGTACGCCAAATTTTCCGTTTATAAATAGGCGCTGTCATTCTATCATTTTACGGACATCTTACGGATACAGTGTTTCAAATTTGCACAGCTTATTGCATTAGTTTAAATTATTCCGATTTTAAGGACAGTTCTCAAAATTCATCTCGTACACATGATCGTCTACCCGGGGCCGTAACCAGTAGGGTTTTCCGCAGCTCTTACCCCTTTATTCACCAGAGAATCCCCTGCTTTGTCCAGCAAGGCTACCCAAATACCCCATAAATGAAAACACCTTACTATATACCCAAGTGGATGCTTTTTTCTCTTTCATTAAATTGAAAATTGCTTTTGTAGGATAATTAGAATACTGTATATCCTATTAATATTTTTTTTTTATCTGTAAGATGTACTCTGGCCTCTGAACCCCATTGCATGCAGGATGCCACAAACAATGTCCCAGTTTACTCGAAAACAGCGTATTCAGAGCAGTGGCGTGTAGCGCCTATGGGCTCTCGACATTTGAAAGGTATTGACTTTGCCTATACGCAGTTCAGTCTTAATAACCAGAAGTGCTTTCCTAGTAGGGGATTCACTAAAGTAAAAAATATTATATTTGGTTCATTTTTTTTTCATTCCATTGAAATTTTTAACTTTATTAAGACTCGCCTACCTCATTATAATAATTACTGTTTTATTAAGCAGTTTTGAAATGTACGGTACCGTCTCTCTACATCGATTCTACATTTTCATTGCGTTTTATTTTGTATAGGGCCTATTAACAATATTTTCAACTATAGGTTTACTGTGGGAAAGCTAGCTGACTCTTCGTGACCATAGTATTCTAATAATATAATTTATTCGGAAACTACACTTTTGAAACAGCGTCACACTTCACGTGATAAAGGTGCGTCCAAAAATAAAACTTCAAACAGAATACAGTACACTAAAGAAAACAAAGTACAAATTGGGTAAACGTCACTCAAGCATTTGACAAGCACCGCCCCACCCCAATCCAATACCCACCCTCATCAAAGTATTATATGAACTGATGCCTCAATAAAGCTAAATGACGGACGAAATGGCCATGTCAATCCCCTGAGTGTTATTCAATTAAAAGTATATATAATACGAAGTAAACAAAATGTGATATTTTTGGTACCAGCGCCCTCTAATGACCAAAGCAGTTACCTCTGAACAAAAGTTTACTTTAATACAACTTCCAATTCCAAGATCTTTAGTTTAGCACCACCATTTACCGTGTGGCTAGAGTGGGCAAGGTTGGTAGTGGCCGTATTGTCATAATTTTTGTATATTTTGTACCCTTGATATCGTATTCACTTACTTAAGGTATGTCTAAGTTCCTTGTTTGGTACACTTTATTTTTAAGATTACAACTTTATTCATTATTGTAGTGTTGTTATTTAGAGCAGACATTTTCCAAGGCCTCCGTGTTTAGTACACACGGCGGTAGCTAGGCTTAAATTAGGCATAGGCTTAGCCAAATATAGGCTTCTATTCAAGTGGTCGCGCTTCATCAGAGCACATTGTAATAATACGCCTAGGCTAGGACGAAACTGATTCCAAAGGACCTTGTCTGTGAGCTGTAAAGAAATGGTCGCTGATGAACTGTAGCACTCTACCCTCCTCTAACCCTATGGTGTTTTTTTTTTGGAAAATGTTTTAATAAAGTTAACTAACATAGGTGCTATAGTTGACACTGCAGTATGTTAAGAAAAAAAATCATCTTGTTTGGATATGAAACTTATGGTGAAAGATTCTACAACATTCAAACATTAAAACAATGTTTATTTGATTGAAGTCGTGCTACTAGTTAATGTTCTATATTTTTTGAAATATTTTATTTTTCCCGATATATGGTAAAGGGATTATGCGGAAACAATGTGACTTTTTGACATTTGTAGAATAAAAACTAAAAATATAAACAAATTAAAACTTTATTTATAATATATCTCTAGGCCTATTATTTTCTAAACAGATTTTGTGTAGCGTTGCACTTATACAACCCTTAACAACTACTAGAACCACTCCCATACCACCCAACATCCAACACATTCTATCCCTTCCCCACCCCCGGTTAAGATATATTAAGTACTGTACTGTACAAATTAAAAGTAATTAAAAAATACTTACATAGGCCTACAATAATGAGATATTATTATTATACATAATTGTTATACATACCCTCACTAAACTACTTCTCAACTTATCTCCATCCTCTCCCTCCCCCGACCTGAGACCCCGCCCTCCCATATTTATGTTAAAACTTTTCTGTATCTTTATTATTTAAGAACAGTACACTTTTAGTACATTACATTATTTACTATTGCCACATGCAAATGAAAATACCTCCTCATCCCCCACCACCTTTCACGTCTACACCGCCTTTCTCTCTCCCCTTCCCCAACATCCACAGTATCCCTTCCCCACCACCTTCACCCATCGCCTACCCCCACCACCAGCATCTCGGTAGTAGGACCCCTTCCCCACCATATTCACCCATCGCCTACCCCCCACCACCAGCATCTTGGTAGGGGATATTTAGGTTTTTCTATACTCAAATAAAACTACTTTCCTAACGATAAAATTTCTTCATACTTGATCAAAATTACAATCATCATATAATTAACTAACAAGTAGATATAATAATTAAACTCTTGCAACTTTCCTTCTGGTAAAAAAAGTGGATTTTAATCTAGTATAAATTTCAGACGTCAACGACACTGTAAATAAAGGATGGATGAAAACAAAACAAATTTGTAACCTTTCTTTGACCTTTAATCTGCATATTGATGTATGACATCAGCAATATGCAATGAAAAAATGCATTTTTAAATATTTTTTAGAACCCGACTCTCTGACCCAGCAGTGCAAGCCCACCATTTGAACAAGTGACCAAAACTAAGAAAGTGTGACGTCACGATAGGTAACATAACTATGCAGTTGTGGTACTGCAAAAGTGGTGACTGCAGAAGTTTTAAACTCACCCGATTTCCTGAGGTCACAGACACTGTTTAGTGTTACGCTATTTTTTTGGCTAATTCATAATATTTCTACTGTAATGAGTGAGGTCATAAAACACCACAATTTGTGTTGCCCATCCAAGCAAGAAAATCCAAAATCTAGAAAATATAGGATTGACTTTAAAAAAAATTATTTTTATTTTTTTATTTATTTCTTTAGGCACACATGTACAGTATGCACCAAGGATTAACAATAGCAAATGTCACTGTTCTACTTGTAGGTGTCAAATCCATTTCACAAGACAAACATATAATAATAAGTTACATTTATATAGCGCACATTACACAGTGCCTCTATGCGCTTTACATAAAATTATAGAAATTATGGAAAAGATGTTGAATTTACAATATAATAGGGTGTGATACACATGATGATTTACATATAATCTTGATTGTTTTAGTCATAAGAAAAAATACTGCAACACTGACAGAAACTGAACTCTGGGATTGGAAGGCAAGCATCTTAACCATCAATCTACTCACCTCCACACATTATTCACAATTGACCAAGTGGAACCCATACAAAGAATAATATAATATTTGATTTTTTTTGCAGGGAAGGTAAAGATCCCAAAAGAATGGTGAACGGATTACGATCAAGGAATTTAATGTTTGGATTTTAACTTCTTTTATGGAATAAACCATTCTACCAGGAACTTGTTGTGCTGTTGGTGTTAAGGAGTGCTTGTAGGCCATGTTTGCTAGGGAGTTGAGGGTAAAACCTTGGCCTATAGCCCTGGTACTTGGTCTGTTTGTATTTTCTAACTATTGCTCCTTTACTCAAGGTTGGTACAATATGATTGTGTATGAATGAACAAGTAATTTCACGGTATTTTCTCTTACAGAGTTTGACCATGGTTTAATACTGTACAATTCAATTTAACTCATATTGTCCGAAAAGAAATACAGAGCAGAAAAAAAAATGCATTTTAAAATTACTCAAACAAAACAATTATTAAACACAGAGTTAAATCATTAAAGTATTAAAATGATATAGGTTAATGTTATGATACATTGCATGAAGGGTTGTATAATTACTGAACTTAATTATTATTGTACAGATGAAATATTAATCATCATTATCATCAGCCTGTCAGGCCACTGCTGGTCGATGACCTCCTCAAACTCCACTCATTTCTGTTCTTTGCCAGATTTTCCCAGTTCTCACCAAGATCCATTTGGAAGAGATCACTCCATCTCTCGTTTAGTCTTTCTCTTTTTTTTTTTTTTAAATATTAATATTGGTACGTTAAAGAATAACATATTCTGTATCTCTGTTTCATGGTAACAACATAAGTTGTGCATTAAATACAGTAGTAGAGATATAAAAATTATTGTAAAGTGTTTTCGAACTAAAAATCTTTATTTTATTTATTTATTTATTTATTCAATCGTCCAACAGGACCAAGAAGGTCCCACTTACAGGCGAAGATTGTAGTAAAATATTTCTATGTACAATATAAAAATATAAAATATTTAAAATTCATCAAATTATTAAAACATTGTAGAGTTAAATATTACATCGATTAAACACATAAAAATTACGTAAGATAATTATTTAAATGACATTTAAATACATATAAAGAATTAGAAAATATATCAACATCAGGACATTTGGCAACAAAATCATTATATAAGCTAGACAGACGCAAAATAAATCCATTTTTCTACTGTATTTAACTTTGGTTTCATTAATTATTAGTACAGATGTGGTTTTTGAAAATAGTTAAATTGGTAGAAGACTGAACATCAGGGGTTAATTTATTCCATTCAATAGCACCACGATATGAGATACTTCTTTTTTTGTAATTAGTCTTTGGTTTGGGAACATATACATTTGTTTTACTTTTACGAAAGTCATAGCTGTAAGCATTGAAAGAGAACAAGTATGTTAAGTAAGATGGTGCCATATTATTTAAAATTTTATAAACAAGAATATTACAATCATTAATATATTTATTTGAAATTATTTATGAATTTTTCTTTTGGAAATACTGTATTGTTAATTAGTTTTAACAATGATTTAACTATATTGGTTTTAATAATAATTTAACTACCTATATATCAATGTTTTTATTGAATAATATTACATTTTTTTTTTTACTTTTTTATTTAGGTGTATGTTTTTACCAAGGACTTCAATATGCTGTAAGTAATAATTTGTTTCATTATAATTTGAAACACTATATGTATGGCAAAATGAATAGATTCAGTAATTTTGTTAACATACCAAAACTTTAATAGTGTAATTTCTCTTCAGTGTGTATGCCACTATTCCCTACTATTTTAGTGTGATAAGAAACAGTTACTTCACAACTTGTTCTTACCAAAGTACTCTTCCACTCCATTCCACTCATGAAACCTAGACCCAGGAACCTATTAAAGTAGTACTGAAATCCTGTCCCCAGTGGCACTAATTAATTATTTACAATATTTTTTCTTGCAATTTCCAGTGCATTAATTTACTATAATGACAATGAAGAGAAGGCCTTGACAAGCGGTAAACGGACAGTAGGGTAAACAGTCCATAGTCGTCTGGTCTCTAAAGTAAAGCCTACTTATGTCTGCCCCAGAAATTGTTTCTGTTTCAATTGTTTACAAATTGTAAACTTTTTTTATCCCTTGTCACTCGCAGCCTGTGGTTATTCCTTTCCGGTTTGGGCCACATACTGTAGAAATATGGGCATTAATAATTGATTGACATTTAAAGGCAGAACGTGATTAACTTGACACCGTTTTTAACTGAGTAAATTATTTATATACTTTTCTTTTTTGTTTTTGAATGAGAAGTTTGCATGCTGCGAGTGCTTCCACAAAGAATGAAATTGATTTGGTAATTGTTAGCCAACTTATTCTGTGTGTTTTGTTATCAAGTGAAACACTTAGATTTTTATTCTTTTGTCACGTAATGTGACTAGTCTTTCATTAAATATTTCCATTCTATTTGCTAAACTCCAATTTGTTTTGCTTTAACAAGACATAATCTTCTCAAATCAGGCTTTTTGAATATCAATTTAATGTGTGGTGTTGACTTTTCACTATGGTGTAGCAATAACAAGCAAAATACATATCTACCTGGGTTCACTCTAACTTTCATTTTTGTTTAGCCAATTGGCTAAAGCTAAAAAAAAAAATTTAGCCAATTGGATATTTGTTTAGCCAAAATTGGCTAAAATGTTAAAAATTGTTTTAGCCACTAATCATGCACTTAAATGGCCTGAGTGAAGTTTCATGCAAATGTTTCGTACGGGAAAAAATCGCGGCCTGGCCATTGAAATCATTCAAGCATTCAAGGAAAAATCCCCAAGCTCGAAAGCCATTATTTACCCGACAGTCGGCTGCTTTAGTTCTGCTGTTGTGTGTGCACTTGGGCATTAGGGGCACGCTAACAGCTAGCCGACTGTCGTGAACCTTTTTATTAAATCGATCATGTTTTAAAACTGTGTTTAGTTCGATAGCTAGGTAACCTAGTGGGCCGTCGGTATGTTCGAATTTCGATGTCATTAGGCCTACGGCCTACATTTTCCCATAGAGGAGGACAGCAGACAGTAATTTATACTGGTTTAACATTCCAATTCGGAGAAGTTTGATCTGATATTGTTAGTAGAAACTTTATTCTTTTAAATAATAATACTGATGACAAATCATGTACAAATTATTACGATTTCTACTTAAAGATCACGTTGTTTATTGTTTACCGTAATTTGAAGCAGAACCTGCTAAGCGATCCAATACTAATGAACTACAGAAATCAGTACTTTGCCGAAGTATTGGCTAGTCATGCTAGACCGCATTTTCTTCGTCTCACTGTCGCTCACAGCTTTTCAACATTTGCCACGAGGTTAACCTTTAACACATTTTACTGTGTTTTGATTGGCGCACACTCTGTCCGATGCTGGATTTTTGGGGTTGACAAGATGAACTGGCATTTTGCCAAGTTTTATTTTCCATTGAGTTTTGCATGTGACATTTGGTAATTTTACAATTAACGGACGTTAACTCTCTCTATATTTATTATTTATCGTACTAAATCAAGGCTACAAAGTATTATTTGATGAACAATCTTTTCACGTGTGTGTATTGTCATTGAGGGCATTTTTTTTAACAGTTAAAGAGGTAAAATAATTGTAAATAAAAAAATAGGCTAGCCTAGGCCAGGCTAATAATTAAAAAAAATAATACAGCAGTACAAACAATTAGTTCCTGTCGACTCGTGGACAGCGAGATGAAGAG
Source organism: Anneissia japonica (assembly GCF_011630105.1). NCBI lineage: Eukaryota > Metazoa > Echinodermata > Crinoidea > Comatulida > Comatulidae > Anneissia > Anneissia japonica. The sequence goes on along the minus strand of NW_022694605.1, from coordinate 311,994 downwards.
GAGACTCCTTTGAAGTCAATTGTACGTTTTTCTTATTGAAAAACAACTCTATACTTTAAATTAACGGTCTCATCAAGCAATCAAGCAATACATTGTTTATTCCAGTACTATAGCTACAGCAGTCTGTCTGCACATACAAATAAACAACATGCTTTTGCTTCATAGGTTCACTTCGCGTAGCCGGCCTTGCTTAGATTGTTTATATCAGGCTACGATGTATCTACGAAGCCTGCGCGCAGGTAAAAATGCAGTATTTTGTGTCGGTACTGTAGTCGTTACCATCCAGCCACTGATTGTTATGCTGCCCACTTTAAAATAACAAAATAATTTGCGATGCACACAGTGACGTTTGTAGTCACACTAATAGAACAACACACATAAACGTCGCATGGCACTGGCAATGGAGTAGCGTAAAATGGAGATCTTGGCCTTGATCGTGCCGACGGAAAAATATTTCCATGGAGAGGTCGGACGAAGAAACAATGTATAAGTATTTAAAAAAAACCATTTTTATTATTTTTAGCTTTCGCCAAAACGGCTAAAGTAGTTGTTTTTTGTTTCGCCAATTCAAAATTGTTTTCGCCCATGGCTACTTGGCGATCGGTTAGCGTGAACCCAGTGTACATGATACTGCACTGTAAAGCCAGGCATTACTGCGTTGTGTGACGGTCGTACAACCTTTTGCCGATGAATCCAAATCCGCTCCCTGTGAACGCCAGACAACGTGACACTGTCCAATGATTGTCAGTGGCAGTCTGAATGGACTGTTGTGCGCGCATTGTGGCACTTCGTTCTCCAATTGCATCGCTCGCGACTGTGGTGCGCAGTGAGAGTGCGGCTTATTTAATACTATTACTAGATTCATTTATATGAACTTAGTTAACTGTATATGTCATTAGTTTAACAACATAGAGTAGCATCCAAAAGAAAATCAGTTTTTATTCTCTTTTAACAATGATTTTGTTTATTTTCTATTTGTTACAAATTGACCGCAATCAAAACGAATTTGGGCCGGCCCAGGTTCTGCTTATGTTCAGATTTTAAGTTGAGTCGGCCCAGGTCACAGTATGCAGGACCTTGGCCGACTCAAAAGTTGGCCTATGTTTTGGTCGGCTTAACATTTATTGTGAGTGAGCCAAATGGCCGAGCAGTTAAAGCAGGGGCACCGTGATCATGGCCAACAATATCAGCACGGGTTCGCGGTCGGCTCGCTCCTATAGTTCTGATGGTGGAACAAGTCTTCTCGGATAAGGACTATAAACTGTAGGCCCAGTGTTCACAAATGCTCATGTGCACTTTAAAGAAACCAGTACATCTTTCGAGATGAGTAGGGGGTTACCCCGGTGTACTGGTTCATTCGGCCCCTGTCTTAGACAGATGAAAGTGCGCCGGTTTACTGGCTGCTGAAGACATGAAGTGACCCTTAGGGGAGGAGAAAGTTATTGTAAAGTGCAACATCTAGTCCCGAGCGCATAGAGACCATGTATTATGCGCTATATAAGTCTCAATCTACCATTAACATTGATTGTTCACACTAAAAAATGCAGACCTTGAGGCGACATAACTCTTAGGTGTGATTGGACTCTATGAGAATGATGGAATTCACACTAGAAGACATAGAGTACAACATTCGTGTCGTCACAACACCAGGTGGCGTTCTTTGTTGTCAACCAGACATTGGTTACCGTTCATTACGCCTGAATGACTTCATAATCTTAATGATTTAGAATAGGCTTTCTGGAATAGGCATTTTAAAACCTAATAATTTACCATCAAAATGTACTAAAAACACAAAAAGCTTGCATTGTATTAGTTAATATCGAACACACATTTAATCATCAATTAACATTTACAAAGAAAAATTAAGAAACATCTTCTTAATAATTATGTTAGAAATTGGGATCAATGGTTTGTCAGTGGAGAAAAATGGTGTCGGTTGAACACATTTGTGTAGCCGGTAGCAACGGAATAGTATGACGTGGTATCGTCATGTAATACTGTAGTACTCTATAGTAGTACAGTATGCCTCATCAAAACTTGTAGTTTTACTTGGCCTGCTCTTTGATTATACAGTATAATTCGCAATTTGTTCAATTTCCTTTTCTCAGGCAACTACAATTTACAAGAAAAGCAACGGTTATAAATTGACACCTCACGCTACGTTATAAAAAATATTGTCTATAATAACCATGACTTAACCAAAGTTATATGAATGTGACTTAAGGTGATATAGCCAGATGGGATTTCAGTACCTTAAGTGTTGGAAAGTACTTTACTGTATAATTAATAAAATTTATATTTCTTTCTTAACTGTTAAAAATGATTCAGTTACAGTAGGTGGCCATTAATGATGACTATTACAGAAATTTGATATGAGGTCAGGGTTCATGGGATACTTTTTATTGATATTTTGTTACAAGTTTGAAAGTACATGTTTTGTTAAAATAATCAGTTAATGGTGATGGATATTTTGCTTTTAACTATGACCATTGACCATTCATCCCATCAATAGCAGTACCATTTAGAAGCACAATGAGGGGTAATTTGTCCTTGCTAGGCTTTTGCCATGCAAATTTACAGTGTGCTATAAGGTGTTACTGAGGAATGTATCTCTATATTATTGTATATTGTAGTGTACTGTAATATACTATATGTATAGGAGTTGGTTGAACAATATTGCAGAACAACAAATTATTTAACTTCTTGTCACTGTCATGCCTGCACAGAAAGTCCATTCTTTACAGGTGTACTTTACACTACAGGCTGTCAGTGTGCAAACTATTGTTTACATAATACTGTATTGTACAGTATGTAGGTGTGTACGTACAGTACTGTACTGTACTGTATGTACAGGTATGTAGTCACATTATACAGATTTTCAGGAATGTATGTACAGGTACAGTATACTGACAGGTGTACAGATTAGACTGTAGATACAGTATACTATACCAATAAACTGGTACTGGTATGGGCATTTATAATGCGTCTATTCCTTTGCAGTTATAAAGTGCAGTCCTTTTCCCTGGTCATTGGGTCCGCATGCCAAGTGTTGCTATTGGGAATCAGCGCAGGAGCAGGCAACCCCACCAGGTACCCATTTATGATACTCCTGGGTGGAGAGAAGCAATGCAGATAAAGTGTCTGCTCAAGGACACATGCGAAATGCACAGTGAGGGATTGAAACCCTGACCTTGGGGTTGGGAAGCCACTGTGCCAAACTGCTTCATACAATAAACATACAGTAGTTGCACAAATTATACAGGTAGAGAGATGTATGAGTTTATGACTCGGTTAAAGTAGAGAAAATGTAATTGTTTTTAGTTTTGGAATAGCGTTCAAAAAGGTTCGCTCACTTGTTGTACTGTACAGTAAGTGTAAATGATTCCAACTAGCTCATAAATATTGATAAAATGTACATTCTTTAATCAGTAGAGGTAAATGAAGCACACTGAGGCAATGACCTAATATTGTGTCCAAAGCCAGCAACCCCAGGGAACACAGCTAAACCATAAGGTTCCCATTTAATTCAGCTATTTCTTTGGGATGGATTTAATTTATTAGGTAATCCCATACTGAGGGCATTGAAGGTGTTGTTTAACTTGTACTCCTGGGATTTAGTTTGACACCTTTTGGTGAGAAGTTTAAATAATGACAGACCAGTTTGCAGTACTTTACCAAGGCTAGCAATAGCAATTCTGGTGACTGACAGAGGTTGTCAATGTAATTCTGCCTGGAGGTTAGTATTTACATTTGACCTTCTGTAATTTGAATAAATAATAATAATAATTTTTAATACAGTAATAATAATAATAATAATAATAGTACTAATAATAATAATAATAATGAGAATGATAATCGATATTTATGTAGTGTTTTAATGTAAACTACATTGGCATTTAATACAACAGAAAGGTAGAAAGGAAGAAAATAAATATTGGATATTAAATCTGAAAAAAGCTCAGTAGTATTACAATATAAAGGCTTTCTGAGTTGTGAATGCTTGTAGCTGATTTTAAAGAACTCTGTTAATTTTTTCCAATAATTTACAGTAATATTTAATCAAAAGACATTTATTTTGTTTATTATTAAAAGCTCATTGCAAAATGTGCTCCAGAAAAAGTTTAAACACATTTGTAGAAAAACATCAAGATTGGCGGCAGAATTTGGTAATAAAAACAATTTAATAAAAGTCACAAGTTTATACCGCGACATGTTACAATGGCTCAACCGTCATTATCAAGTGAGAGTCACATAATACTGAGCACTAAGCTCATATAATTATAGCAAAGGAGTAAGTGATGATTTAGTTTGGGCGAATGGGAAGACATAATAAGGCTGTTGAAGAGTAATAAGGTACTGTACAGTAACATTAAGAGAGTTTTTAGATAACATTAACATGATAATAAATATAGAGTATATTGGTTTATTAATATTAGCATAGATACTGTAACAGGCAGTAAACATGATATAGATACTGACATCGACTGAAATAATGAGACCAGACTTTTCATACTGTATTTGTCTACCCTTCATCCTTCCTTTATGGTTTTCTGTAATGGTGTCAGTGGTAGAAGTTGTTCCTTAAACACCAACATAGGCAGCAATGAGGATTTGGTTTCATTGGCATACTGTAGTATTGCAAAAAACAATGTTATTAAACTCTACCATAAGTCTGTTGTTGTGTATATTTTTCTGTAAGCATGTGTGGTAGATAATAAAGTTATATTCAGACATTCCAACCCTAGAAGGCCAACAACAGGAGTCTAAAAACCTATTGAGAGGAGTTTTGGCAATATCAGCAGAGTATGTTAATTTTTTTCCCCAAGATATATGGTACCAATGTGATCGAATATTATCGGCATATTTTAAAAGACGTTTTGACTCAAAATGACGCTTTACATCAGCAATACCGCCATGCAAGACTAGGCCTAGGCCTACCTAGGCTTACTTAGAAAGTCAACACCGCACAGATCAAAACGAGTGTAGGCATCACCTAGTTTTGATTTCAAAATGACAGGATACTTGTTTGCGTGTGTTTTACTGTAGCTTATTTTTTGGAGGAAGCTTAACCCTACTACTACTAGATTTTCGAGCACTGCCTAGGCCTACATCCACATCGCTTTCCATTTTGGTACTTGTGCTTTACTAGGCTGTTGTTCTTACGAAATCAGTAGACCATTTGTTCAGTAGACAGAGCACGAATTACTTTTTCGTATACAGTTCAGAGCGCTGTTCTGGATGAAATTAACTGGTCTTTTTATCATAGGATTTTATTATTTGGAAATGCGCAATTTATTGTAGCCGGCCTTAATGAAAGATTTGGAGTGCCAAATTTTGCTTAAATAAACGGAGTAACTCTGCCAAAATCGGAGTGGTTAGCATATGTCTGTATATTTGGTGGAAATAATGACCCATTTAAAATTACACCTTTAGGCTACAGTGTTATTAGTTGTAAAATCTAAGCTTTTTGGGCAAGAATTGAACATGGGCCCTTGGAAATTTATATATTTGTGACCGGCTCCGGCAAAACCAGCTGTTTGTTGGAAAATTCAAAATTAAGTTCTAGTATTTTTAGATTTGCATGAAATATTCTTTAAAAAAGTGTTTATTTGGTGGAAATTGGTTGAGTACCATGCTGTATAGCAAAGTTATGAATACAGTATTTAATTCATTGGATATCAGCCATTAGATTTTGAGAAAAAGCTTCCAAAGATTGCAAAATAAATAGTTTTAAAAACAATTTTAATATATTTTTCAGTTATTTAGTGATTGATATTTTGTAGATATGTTCTTCAATGTATCTTCACTTATAAAATGCAAAAAACTGATTTGCAAATGTTTTGAGTGTTTTGCGATATTAAAAATTGTGACAAACGGCGTAATTTTGCCAGAGTTGGTCACATTTAATTTACGGTATATAGAAAGTAGGGATTTGTAATATACAGTACAAACAGTTGTTTAAGTTCAAGAAGAATGCCATTAATTATAATTACTCTAAAGTTATTTACCATGTTTAGTAGCCATAATGATATTATATTGCAAATGAATGGGATTTGATGAGTTTCAAGTTGGATTGGTTAACCTTAATAACAGCTTCAAAATGGTTCATTTCAGATTTCAAATGCATGAAATTATGTGTTTATAACAGCATCAATAAAAAAAAACATCAAACACTAAAAACTTGTTTAAGAACACAAATGCTGAATTAATTTACACCAACCATGCAGAAACCGCAGTCGTGGAGCTTAATAGATTATTGTATTTTCCTATTGAATTGTATTCAAAAGCTAGAAACTTCATTCACACCAGCAAGATTGTAGCAATTAGACTGTAACAATTTATAACTTAACAAGAGCAAGGAAGTCAAACTTTGTTAAAAATAACCATGGTCTAACTGAACTTCCGGTAATGAAATCTACTTACAGCACTTGTATGATAATCACTAATTGAATTTGTCCGACAGATCTAGATTAGGCCCATCCATTAACCAAAGCCTACTGTAAATTGTCATCCTAAAGCTTAGTTTCCATAGAATCACTACACAATTGCTACAGCGTTTTCACTGCAATACTTGCAGTGAAAACGCTGTCCCCCATCCGACGCATCAGAAATGCTCCCAAATTCAACTGACCAATCAGTGTAGCCAAAGGAGCTGGCGATATCACTTAGCGATTTCTATGGGAGGCTGAACACTGTGAAGTGTATATTAAACATATCATTTCAAAGTACTAATTGTATACCAGTATGTACATTGGCCTACAATTAATTGTTTATACTGTAGAACTATATAGTGAGTACCAGTTTACTCTTATCCGTATAGTATGGGCTTTTGGCTGGAGACTTGTACAATATACTGCGGTAGCAATGCAACATTCATTTTTTTTTTTTTTAGTTCTGCACAAACATCTGATGAGGTTATACTGTGCAGTGTGCAAGCATGGGGTTATCAAAATTTAGTCATATCCTCTCTTCTTTGGTGTAGAGAGCCTATTATAGTCTTGTGTGCATTTGGATGCAGTGCTTTATCTATCCATGTTGGATCGGGGCGGGGGGGTTTGGGCGGGGGGGTTTGGGGTGTCACATGAACGTCACATGGTTCTACTGTAATACCCAGATTTTTCACTGGATTTGCTCCTCATAATGTATTCAGCATGCATATATTTAGTATTCTCCTATCAATTCATAATGACAATATCCGTAGGGCTATAGTACTGCCTTCTGGTATTTGACTTGGCAATAGATTGACTATTACTTATACTTTCGTTGTACAATATTCCCAATTTTTATTCACTTTGAATGGAAATATTGTAAATATTGTACGATACATTAACCTATTGACAATGTTATGTACATTTTTGTACTGTAGTACCATATTAAGTTTTCGCCACATATTCAAAATTTTACAAAAATCAAAGACCTAGAAATGTATTCCATGAATACTGTATGTAGGCTTTCAGTTTAAAGGCTTTAACAATTCTATGGGATACTATCTGTTATTTTGGAATTACATGCATCATTATCATTTCATTTGAAAGAGTTTTTTTTTCTTGTTAGTTTTTTTATAGGCTCAGTATAAGTGTTAGCCATTTAAAACCCAGTAATCAGTCCATTACAGTTGAGCCAAAGGTTGCTGTGTATGATAAAGTTACAGTTTAATTTATTCGTCAATGTTATACTATTACAGTCTACAGTTAAAATTTTCCAATAAATGTATAAAAACATATAATGCAACAATGTGAAATATTGGGCTAATATAACAATTAACAATTAGCACTGCCAAAAAACAAGAATTTTGGATCATAAAGAAGTTCCAAAATTCCTTTCATAAAAGTAGCAATTCTACTTCTAAAGTATTAATTATTGACACTTATTAGTATTGTTCTTTGAAGCAATTGTAGCTATTATGTTTGTTTCGATTTTGATTCTGAAACTTGAGGTCAGAGGTTTGATCCATACTGTGTTTGTGTTTCATCCAGTGGCTGGGAGTAATAATTTGAAGCACTTGAGGCCTTTGTTATGAAGCGCTATTTAAGTTTTGGAACATAATTATTATATTATACTGCATAAGTTTATACAACTGTACGATTTGAACTATTACTTGCATTTGTACAATTTCTTTCATAAAATAGGAAGTAATCATTTTCATGTGGGGAAGATCAAGGCCGTGTTTATAATGACTCGATCAAAAATGGAAAGAGGAAATCAGATAAGAGACAAGCAGCATTTACCACTAGGCCTACTGTCGTGTCATGTCAGATGCGGTTGAATAGTTAAGTTTCCTAGGCAAGCTAGTGTCTGACCGACAGTGATTCATGGTCTAGAATTTTCATGGTAGAATGATTACTGATACTGTAGGATAAAAAAATATAGGTGGTTCTTTGCACGGATATGCATTTTGAGATGTGATTCTGAAAAAGTACTGTTTTTTATTGGACTTGCTTTATATACTCTTAAAATCTACTAAAAGCCTTGATTCTTACAGTATGTAGATTTGTGAGGAGGGCAAACAACCAATTGTTGTACTGTAGGCCTTCTAAAATTTGAGGATACATGTGCTCCTAGGTCTCTGTTTCTAGGACTATGGTAATAATGTAAAGAACATAGGTTAGACATCTTGTCATAAGGCGAGATTTTTTTTTATTTCTTGTTTCGCATACTTATTTTTTTAAAGATTATCAGCGGAGGACGGAATACAAATAAAAATAAATTTTTTTATTTTTTTTATTTAGCAGATAGTTTTGCCAGAAACACCAAGATGAAGGAGAACATAAATATAAAATTTTATTGGTGAATTTTATTGGTAAAATGGGATGGTTAAATGCTTCAAATTTATACAATTAGAAAGAAAAATAGATATTTTATCTTTGGAGATTTCAAGGTAGCGGAGGGTATAATAAAAATTTTAAATAAACTTTAATTTTTTTTGAAATTCCAATTTTTGTGGCGGCAGGTGTGCTAATTGACCAAAAATGAAATTTTATTTTTATTCAAAATCATCAATATTTAAGTTCAGCGGGTTCGCTAAACAAGGTATAAAGCCCTGTTCCGCAACCTTTTTAGCCCACGATCCAAATTATATGTGAAGCACTCAGACGCGACCCATTGAACCCGAAGTCAATAAAACGTCCATCGTTTTATACAGGTGAGGGGTAGTGGGAAGAACCACCCGCTTGATTCTTTTGTGAATTGAATAAGAGATATTATCATCCACAAAGTCACTATATAAAACCCATAAAAATGAAAAGAAAACTAGGTAAGTTAAAAATTTTTTCGATAAGTTGATGATCTACAGACATTTTATTATAAACTCCTAGTTTTGTCAGAGATTTATGGGTTATGTGAAGACACAGACACATTAAATTTAAAAATGTTTTCTCATTATAATATTGCAGCTGAAAGCCTAACTAACACATTGGAATGAACAAAACTACATTAAAGTTTTCATACCTGAAGTACAAATGTTTTGATAGTATATTTTTAATATGAAACTGTAATAACTCGCGCATAAAAAAAGTAAACTGGCGCACTTGTGACGCTAAAATTGCACTTTTGTTTACTGTAATTTAATTTTGGTTGTCTTCATTCATGTTAAGTAAAGTTTTCATGATCTGAAGAAATTATGCGACCCATCAATATTTTTTGGCAACCCAAACATGGGTCGCGACCCATAGGTTGCGGAATGGTGGCAAAGTATAATGTAACAATAATATTATTAAATGTCAAAATAGTATTAAGATATCTTAATTATTATACTCGATTTTATAGTGATGGCTAATATTATGAAAAACACTTTTTGAATAAATATACATAAAGTTACAGTATTATAAATCTAACTACACAACACATACACCACCAAACTAAACTAACACCTAATAAATCAATATTTGCCATAGGCCTTCATTTATTAGTAGAATCTTTATAATTTTGATTTTACCTTGATTTGTGTAATTTGGTAGCTTGGATGCACAAGATACAATGAATAGAGTAACAACTTAGAAATCAGGGTGCAGGCTATGGGGTCAGTGAATTTGTCCGACGGTACTTTGGTCTGAAGGGCCTTTGGTCCGAAGGTCCGTTGGTCCAAAGTAATTAATTCAAATATAGACAAAAATATATTTGAAGAAAACACATGTTCGGGACCACCATGTAGGTCTATATTGGCTAACAATATATTTGCTAGCATGACTTGTCAGCTCAGTTTATGTATATTTTTAACAAATTAATCGAAATTGAAAAGATTCCAAGCGAATGGAGCGTAAGTATAATTTCCTAATGTTTAAGCAGGAGACAGAAAAGATTTTAATAACAATAGGGGAATTCAAGTAACTTCCATCCAGTGTTTGGAAAATCTTAACAGATTTATTTACATATGGCTGATGGGAAACAGTAACTACTTTCTCACTTTTACAAAGTAGACACATTGACAATGGCGGCTGTGGTCATGTGCATTATGGCTCATGTGCACTTAAGAACACATTACGCTCTTTGGAAAAGTTTACTTAAGGTATTGTCTCTTACTATTCTCTAATCACCACCAGAAGACTGCACTGGAAATACTATGTCTTCTTCAGACGTTTGGGCTTGGTGTTTACAGTACACTGAATAAATCCATCAATCGATCATCAGATACTATAGATTTCTTGAAATTTTAAAGATTATGACTGCAGCACTTGTTTATATGCTACTTTTTAAAATTAACTACGGTAGATCCACTTTCATTGTTCTATAGTTAACTACAGTACTAAAGTTTGAAGGAAATTTATCTAAATTTGACAACATCCTCATACAATCAGACCATGACTCAGATAGTCTATTAATAGTCACTGGAAAAGGCCACTTGGCCTCTAAGGAGGTAGTGGCTGGAGAAAGCATGTACTACATGTTACAATGTGCAGATACTACTGAAAATACTTTTGTATTTGAAAATCTTTTGTGAAGTCTTTTGTTCCATTGTCTTAGGCTAAATTATGTACTTAATCGCACCTTTATCACCAAACATTCTTTGAGGCTAGAGGTAGGTAGAAGGGATCTTGTTTTTCCATTCATTACACATACACAGAGGACCATGGTGTTAATTATATCTATTTTAAACTATTAATTGCTTTAAGAGGGCTTTCAACTGATTGGCTTCTTTTTTTCTGATGAGACAATGAGCTATAAAACATGGCTTCCTAAGAAAACATTGCATAGCTGCAGAGCATGTGATGTTCTTTTGAAAATTGCTTGCTTGGGTCCCCTCTGGAAAGGAAGATAGGCTACAGTGTCGACATCACCGATGGGCAATAGATTTTGCTGTTCCCCGAATCTAGAGCAGTCAATATTTGTTTTATATACTTCATACATAGATACTACAAGTACTTTACTTACTTCCTGCCTAGCATAGAGGCCTAACACTAATCTAGGCCATCAAAGAGCTCTTCTTTGCTCATTTTCTCAATTTTAACAGTACCCATTGTCTTGCAATATTTGTCGAATATTGACAAGACATACTTAATTTGTCTTTTGGTGCTTTTGCTTTCGGCTTCATCTCTTTCATCTTAGAGGTCACAGTCCCCTTTACCGTTACCGCGATGTTAAGTGGGCCTAGAGATTGCACATGCGACAGGGCAATTGTACTTTTCAGGGGAATAGTACTTTCTATTGCCCGCTTTAACCAATCAGATGCCTGGAATCTATGTATGAGGTATATAATAATACTTACTTGTTACTTGTAGGCCTATAGGGCTTTTTCTTGCAGTTACGATACACATCCTCTTTGTGATCATCAGATAGATGATTTGAGATGAGTTAAATGCTTTTTTTGTTCTCTCTGTTTTATATAAGAAATTTTTCCAAGCAACTACTGTAGAAAATCTGCAAAATGGATTTAACGATTTTGATATTTTTCTCCAAATCATCCCAAGCAAAGTTAATAATGGCTTTACTTTGATTCCCAGAGGGCACCAAATACAGTAATATTTATTGTGGTTTATGTACAATTTGCTATACCCAAAATGATATCAACAACTATAAGTTCAAAGTACTGTGGTAATTCAGGTTTACTGAAAACCCATGTTTGGTAATAATGTACTGTACAGTATCAATGCATGTGATAAATATCCTTGAAACCCCCACAATTTATTTAAAGTTGTGTAATAAAAACTTTTGGATTAATATGTTTTACAGATTGCCCTTGAGTCACATTCCACATTGGTAATTATGGGTATACGAGTTGTAAAGCATAAAGAATGAATTTACATGTTCAAAATAGATGAGCAAGAGATCATGTTGTAATAACTGCCTTGTGTAAACACTCTAGACAAGGTCTAAGATTTTAATAGTAGGCCCCATAAAATTTTTTATTAGTTTATCACCCGCTCCCTCATCACTTTTGGGAAAAATTGGATTTTTTTTTTTTTTTTTTTAATCAACATATATTTTTATCTTAAATGGTCCTTTTTCCATCTTTTTTCACTTGAAAAGCTCAGGGTTTCTTGCAAATATGCTTACTGGTACAACAAAAACATATTTTTTAAATATAAATTTGATTCCATTCTTATGACTTTTTATATATGTGTCTCTAACCATTGATTTACTTGTGATCATTGGTAAAATGGGGGCGGGATTGGCAAAAAAAAAAACAAAAAAAAAAACCTCCCTCCTCATCAGTTTCTATTCTTTGATAAGGTGATAAACTAATACTTTTTTTTATGGGACCTTAGCAATAAATATGATGTGATAAAGAGTACATTTGACCTAACCTAATTATTACTCATACAGTAGAGGTTTTAAACTGACCCTCATCTGTTTATTTACCTAGGCTCCTTGTTGAGAGTGTTGGGCAGAACCAACAAACTTTACTTCCCATATGTGGAAGATCAAAGCTCTCTGCCCTCATCCATGAAAGGTCCTCAGTACTTGTTATTTTAAAATGACAGGCAAGCTATAAAACACATTTATTTTGGGAGGGGTCAGAGAACTTGAGCTCTCCATGTGTATTATGTGAACTAATACCCATTTTTTCACAATGATGAGTAAATAGAGCCTGATGCTTCTACATGCTTGGCACCTATAGAACTTCTCTATGGGCCCGTTCGAGCAAAAAACGCCAACCGTATTCCATTTATTTCACCGGGTTCGAGCAAGTTTTAGCTCACGGTAAATATGTGTAACGAAACTACTCCGGAAGTAAATTTCAACTGCCATGGTCAACAACCCATTCTTGCTACTGCTGCTATAACTGGCCCTCGTACACACAGCACGGCACGGTGGAACGATAATGTAGCTCAATAACTTATAATGGCTGCTTTAAAATCTGTACGTTGGCTAGTTTATTCAAGTTTATTTCTCCGAATAATGGTACTGTAAATCTACAAATCGATCGCGTAGCTATGCAACTAAATTTAGATTTCGTTGTGCATGTGTGAGAAGGCGAAGGAGAGCTGCAACCACGCCTGGGCGGTAACTTATTGAATTTCGCGCTGGGCAGTGGACAAAACATTTGGAAAAAAACAATAAGGTTGATTTATCATCGTCTCCGGCTCCATGGTCATTCCGTACACGGTATTCTACCCAGCAATTTGGTGGTCAAAATTGTCGTGGATAATTAGATGGTAAGGTAATTAAACTAGTGTCAGAGCGTTTTAGAAAGTGTGTACCAGTGAATTAACTGGTAAATCGCATGGATATTTTTTTGCTCGAATGGGCCCTAAGGTATACAGATTAGGTAAGAAATTTATGTTTGTGTTGTACACTTGTAATAAATGTTACAGTTTTTCAATTTTTTTTCATCAATTTTAATCAGAGCAAGTAATTTGAGGGAAACTTTCACATGGTTGAACAACATTTGGCAATTACTTGTCTCTCAGCCTGGTCGTAAAGTAGAATTTTGCATACTTTGCGATGCCTTAAGGGTGTGTACACACATAGTACTTACCATCTGTTTTGAGCTGTAAAAGTTTCAAATAACAAAATCAATTGTATTGTACCGATACATACTGTACCTTTCAATTAACAATTAAAGTAAGAAAATATTTTCATCGCTACAGTAATTATAAGACGCAAATATTTGATAATACCATTCATGATTCTTTGCATACAGTATTTATGCCTTTAAACTGGTTGGTTATCAGTTAAAGATATTTGCAATAAAATATCTGTAAATCAGTCTGAAAACTTACGTCTTATTGATAAGATATTTCACCAGATCGAAGATTTTCATTGGCTTCAGATAAGTAAACCTTTAATTTCCAAAAATTATAAATGATGGACACACACTCCATAATACAGTACCTTTCTTAATCCATCCCACAACAATTATTTTGACGTTCCACCAGACAGTCAAACTCTTGTCTTGTTCCTAGGTTGTCTGTTCCTAGAATAATAATAATAACTAGAAATTGCAAATTGCAAGTGAAGTGCTGCGAAGTAAAACTGCATAAAATGTTCTTCCAACAAAATTATTTATGCGAGTCAAGTGAAAATAATGAATAATAAAAATATAACAAATAATATGAGACACGACCCATTGTCTATATTAGAACAGCGTTGGTACCGTGCACAATAGTGTTTTGCTGCAGTGACATCTCGCTGCTGGCGACTCGCTGCTGCTGGCGAATCGATCTGCGCATGTGTATAAAATGGTATTTATTTCCGAAAACAGTATGCCAGTCTACAACAAGCGTCGCCTAAATGTAATAATTAGCATGTTGAAATAGGCTAGTAAATAAGTTTTTATGGGTTCGTAAATAATATTGGCCTCAAAATATTGTGGCTGAGACATGAGCCGATTAAACGTAAAAATAGGAAACCTAGAAATATAGTAAAAACGCTGAATAGTACTCCAGCGTCGCGACATGTGGACGTTGGTACGAGTAGGTTAGTCTACAAACGTCGCCTAAAGTAATTGATTTTACCCGGCAGAACGAAAGAATGAAACTCCGCTTTTCAGTTGTCTTAGGCGCAGGTTTTTTGACAAACAATGACCTTTCAGAGGTCAAATTTCTGTCAAGAATATGAA
>NW_022694605.1:293916-296763 GCF_011630105.1 Anneissia japonica | reverse complement strand
ATGGCTATAGCTTGCGGCGCCCCTGCTAACCGCTCGGCCATTCGACTCAATGCTACAGTACATGGCCATACTAACGAATGTTCTTTTTCTTTTGCTACTCCAAAATTATGGAACTCCCTTTTTCACCTAAACTACTGATACTGATGTATTCAAGACCCTCCTTTAAACTAATCTCTTCAATCAATAATTCTTACTCTTCAAGCGCCAGTGACAAATAATCTTTTTCCACCAGGGGCTATACAAGTTCTTCCATATTATTTATTATAAGTCCATATTTATTTTTTTATTGGTTTTCCCAGATGTCACCAAAGGCATATATCCTTAAAATTCTATATATAATGGAAAGCAAAGAAGTCATATCTGAGCTTTTTGTTGTTTAATATCTTTAAAGTCTATTTTGTAGTTTCCCAAACTGATTTTTCCTTCTCTTTGCCAAAACATCTTTAAAAAATCCTTGCTATGGTATGCTCATAGGTGTCAAGAACACCAGGACCTTCTTGAAGATTGACACTAATTTTAAAGAATTTAAGGCAAATCATAGGGCCTGTTTCGACTGGAAAGAAATAATCGATTAAAAATCGCTTTTTCGAAAAATCGCTTTTATTCTCGCAGTAGAAACGGGACCAGTTTAAAAAAAGCGATTAAAACAAATCGATTAAAAACGCGCAATGAATAGCGTGTTTGAACGGCAAATAACCGATTTTGGCTGTGCACCTTTTAGCTGCAACACAAAAAAAGCGATTATTAGGTGAAATGTGACCTCCAGGTCAATCACTGCAAAGACTAGATCATATTAGGCACGAACTTTAAAAAAAAATTGTCCTCTTGTCCTAGGCCTACAAGCTAAAAACGTCAACAAACATGAGGAGTGACGAATTCATTTTGTAATTATTTTGTGGGGGGGGGATATTTGGCCTAGGACTCTCCGCTCTTTTGGGCGTACCGTTTGTCCTCGTTTGGTCGTCGTTCATAATTGTGCCATTGAGCACAGCCGAAAACAGTGCATTCTCGCCCCACATCGTATCTTACTCCTTGTCATCATGACGACAGGAATGAGAAAGATACTATCCTATACAGTTAGGAAAACAACATGTTGTATAAACAAAATGGTGACGTAATTTGCGCCAGCAGGCTGTCTGGTTATCATTATAAAAACGGTTTAAAAAAATTGATTATTTTGTGTTTATCAGTAAAAACACACCCATAGGCCTAACTACTTTTTTTTTTTTAAATTGATACCGTTGGAATTGGAGACAAAAGAAAATGAGGAACACATTTGACGTTGACCCCCATTTGACTTGGCATGTGCAAATATGATGTTACTATTTCATAACAAAATATACAACTTCCATTGGCAATTTTTTCCCATTTGACAGTTATGTATTAGACAATGTTGGATTACTAGTACAGTATTACTGAAACCAGGCAAGGTACTTCCACAAGTCGTCCACAATCTTTACCTATTCACTAGATTAGTGTTGCAGTGTCTCTCCCTTCGATGCCATTTTTCTGGGATGAGTTGTTGATTTTTTGTCAAGTAGAATGTAAACAATCATATCTATCTATTCTACAGCACTTGACATTATTGACCTACTGGTAACTGCACAATGAGACATATAAACATTATTTAAATACTTAAAACTATCATAGATTACAGTGATATGACCTTTTGTTAAGTGGGTATAAACATGGGTTTGATAATACTTCACAGGAGAGTTGTATTCTATTACATTATTTATTTATTGTATTATGTTTCTGTTATAATTTACCTAGACGCAGGGTTCCCGGAACGCCGCCCTCAGCGGCAAATGCGAAGCACGACTCAGGGTCAAAAGTGGAACATGAAATTTCGATATGGTTTCGTAGTCAGATTTTCGAGAAAAACTTCAGTTACCCGTATTTCTCAACTGAGACGTCAGTGGGAGCTGTAATTTGTATGGCAAGGAGATTGTGCAACCCTTAATTCGTTTTAAGGGAATTTACGCCTAGAAACCTTGTACTTATTAATATTTTGGTTATAATAAAAAATATTAATTTTTTGGTGACGTCACGCTCACGATATAGTTAGCATGCATACGTCATAAGCTAGATTACGTCACCTTTTCCTGGTAAGGCAAACTTTCCCGGCGTGCTTTTTTCATGGATAAACAAACACCACTGCTTTGCACATGGATGCCTTGCCTAGCTAGGGCTACAAGAGCCGCATTGTATAATACTTAAACAAGGTACCTCTGCAACTGAATTACTCTTTAGTTATTTGTTCCTTTTTTTTCTTCTTATTTTAATTTATTTCTTTCGAAAGTGTACTTTCGATCACATATAATTGCACTGCCTAGTTAGGCATGGGCCTAGGCCTTGTCTTATTCAGTTGTTATGCCTCATCGTCCCCCTATGCAGCACATCAGTTTTCCCCCCGCCCCCATACAGTACAGACGTTTGCTAGGCAACAGAACGTGATTGCACCTTCCTTCCCAGGTGTAATTACATTGGCATATTGTTAGCTAACCAAGGGGACTTTTAACTGTTACCAGGATAGGAAGCTGGCTGGTTTAAGTCGTGTAACTTGAATTAGCCTTACGTGCGGTATTGTTATGCAAATGAGCCAGATGAGCACAATCTGCACATGCTCAGAAAAACAAAAATTTCCTTAGCCACACCATAGCCACACACTGCACACTGCTGTTTTTGGCTGTTGTTGCTTACACACCCTACAACATTAAATGGTCTATCATCGACAGAGCATCGGCTTACTCCCCAAAAACAAAACGCTGCAACCTGTGCATAACCGAGAAACTTCACATAATATATTCAGACAAACAGTCAACACTAAACAAAAGAACCGAGCTA
>NW_022694605.1:291473-293232 GCF_011630105.1 Anneissia japonica | reverse complement strand
TATATATATATATATATATTTTTTAAGTCATAAAAAGAAATAATTATTATAGGATATATTTAAAGGCTGACTGGTAGTGCTATAATTACTAGGTGTGTAGGTGTGAACAAAATGGTAAACCTACTTTTGATATTGTGGTTACTGTACTGTATATAATGAAGGTTGTGGGATGTGTGTTTTTATTGGATTGGATTCATTCGGTGTAAACACCAAGGATAGCCCACGAAAGTCTAGAAGAAGACTTAGTTCCAGTGGGGTCCTTCTGGTGGTGATTGGGCAGTACACCGGGAGACAATCCTCTACTCTTTTCTGAAGAGTGTACTGTTTTCTTTAACTTGCACATGGGCCATTAATGCACACGGGACCAACGGCTTTAACATCTCATCCAAAAGACGGTGCGCTATTGTAACTTGTATTTTAGCCCTCCAGCTGAAACACAAGGAGAGGCAGTGATGGGAATTGAACTGGGGACCTACAGATCTCCACGGTTCAGCGCACACGAAATTGTTGTTTGTACAGTATCTAGAAGTTACACATACAATACACTTTTTTTGTAACACTAAGTACACTAATACCTGATTCACACGTAGAATGAAATGTAACAAAATGTACCAAATTGTTACTGGGATATCTCCCGAGATATTCCTACTGAGATTAGTCGTATTCACATTTAGAATTTCCATCCATGTAAAATCCTTGTAAAGAAGTCATTAGAAATGCTTGGTTGACTCCTCTTGTGAGCAACGAGTCTGTGAGCAACACACACGCAGTCCAGCCTAGCCTAGGTCAGGAGAGACACATTCAAATAGGCGTTATATATATCCTAAGTTTACGGGAGTCTAAAAAAGGAGGGTTTTAGGCAGTATATATTTATTATATTAAGATCGGCCAAGAATCGAACAAGCTAGGCCTAGGCTAGGCTACTTTGCTTGCCGTTGCAGAAAATGTTCAAAGAAATCAAATTCATCAGCATAGTAAAAAGTGTCGGCGAAATTTCTAACGTCATGTGTGATTATTCTAACAGTAACGACACTAGAATCACAATGTTTGTTGTTTGATTTTCTTCTCCTCTTTTCATCAATAACCACAGATAATAAGAATTCCTTCATTCTGAATGTTGCAGTACATAATAAGCAATTATCCTGGGCCGGCTAGAAATTGGGCTTGGTTTGTTTTGAAATAATTCGAGCCACACAGCTGGCTAGGCCATGTCAATTCGATTAAAATTCCTGGGCATGCGCAGTCATCGTCATGTAACATCTCGGTAATCTTTACAGACCTCTCTGATGATGGTAAAGATTACCGAGCTATTACACAGATGTTACATTTGTTTTACAAGGATGTGCATTCACACGCTTGGGCAAATGTAAGAATTTGTTACATTTTGGTTGATTTTTGTACGCGTGAATCGGGTATAATGCTGAAATTAAAGAACAAATGTATCTTATTTGCAGTAGGTGTGACTATGTAATAACTTTTATAATACAATACAGTAATATACTGCTGTCAATAGTTTTCTAAGTTTAAAAAGAGTGTCAAATAAAGACATTTTGATCCTGAAATCAGCAAAAAATAGGAACATTGAGCCTGGGCAAACTTTTACTGGTTTTTATAAAAAATGAAATTGTAGGACATTTGCTATAAATGTTTTTATTCAATATCCAAAAGAAAGTCCACAAATTAATGTGATACTCTAAAGTAGGCCTAGTGAGGAAAGTGGTTTTTATTTTAAAAAATTGGTTTAAACAATTTAGGCATC
>NW_022694605.1:281246-291172 GCF_011630105.1 Anneissia japonica | reverse complement strand
TATATATACACTCCAAAAACACAATTCACAAATTATACATAAATGAAAATAAACTATTGTGATATTCTGAAGTCTAAGCTTAGTGCGGGAAGTTTTTATTTTTTTTAAATCTGTTTAAACAGTGTATTATTACTTTAAACATTTAGGCCTATTATGTCTAATATTTTTCTTTACTACATAAAATGTAGCAGGCTGATAATATCATTTCATCAGCAGTTGTACTATACACTAGTACAAGAATATCAATGTAGGCAGTTCAATTTGTGCAGCATCAAAGATGACAGATTTATTATTATCAAAGTCTAAAATATTCATCAATGCAACTACTTATAGCATTTGTACAGTGTGGAAAGCTTCTTGAATAGCATACTGCAGTGCCTTACATTTATACTCAGGTTTCAAAACAGAGCTGCAAAACAGAGCTGTCTTTAGTTCCACCTTTGTAATTTATTAGAACTTATAAAAATGATTGAAACACTTCAGAAATGGTATTTTTCTCAATAAGTACACTGAACTAGAATATTCTATTGGCCATTTGCCCGCAAGCAAAAAAATTATATTGGCCTATATCTGAATGTATGATCTCTCTAAATACATAAAACTTGTGATTAAACTCCTTTTAGTGATTATTCCTGTTTTTTAAATAGGTTACAAATTAGAATATGGGTTACTAACTGAGTACTTGGTCACTAGTATTATTATCAGCATACATTTTGAAAAATTGCCTCAATTCAGCCATTGGCTACTAAGGAATTATATAATAATTTGACATTTTGATGTACTTTTTTGATAAAATTGAATATAATATACTAAGTATTAAATAACCACCCACGCTTCCTGTATCACCAATAAATAACTACAAGAAAAGATTTTTGACTATTTTGTAGGATTCTTTGTTGTACATATTGTAGCTTTACTATCTTTAATAAACAACATTGATGTCATCGACCACCACTAATTCATCAGGTTAGCATCCGCTACATCATTGTTACCATTGTTATTGATAACAATATAGAAATAAGTTTTATTATTATTATTAAATCTGCAATTTCCCTTCCGTAAAAGGGAACTAGAAAGAGGATTTTTTTTTTCTAGAGTGGATTTTTGATATGCCATTAATAATAGAATCAACTGTAAAATCGTTTTTTTGGCAATTTTTCATGAAGTTATACCTGTAGGCCATTATATACGATTTTACCGTGACGTCACTGGCGAGTAAAGTAACAAAAGATCGTGTCATTTTTTTGGGAAGACAAAGTGAACAATTATAGTCAGGTAGTCTAACGTTCAATTAGTGAAAAAAATTTATAAATTACAGAGTGGACATACAGTAGGGCTCATGCCAGGTGACGCTTTTTACAGAATGTGCTTATATCACTACCGACTGCATGAGGTTGCTGTACAATTCAAAATTAATACATGCTTGGAAATATTAGGAGGTGTTTTTTTTGTTGATAGAAATGGAGGCTACATGTAATAGAATAGGTACAATGTTCAAACATGATTTAAACATTTCATTTTATTCAGCATTATAAACATTAAAAATACAGTAATACAAAAATATATAAAATATAAAAATGGAATTGTGGAAAAATTTCATTAAAAATTATTAAAACCACTATTCAGACAAACAGTACATGAATAATAATTTAAAAAAAATACAATATGATCAAGTTTCATTGAACTATTTTTATTGTATTTCAGTGAAATTCATGTGTTGAGTTTGTTGTCAAAGTGTTCCACCATTTCTCTGACCATTGCAAAGAAACAAGCTCACTTCCAATATGCAAGAGTCACCACTATTTCTAACTTGCACCGGGATTAGAAAAAGAATCACTTTCATGATGCGATTGTGAGAGAAACTAGGCTGAAATTCAATGACCTTAGCAGTGCATTAAAGGAAAAACCAACTGTAGAACATTGTTGTCAAATGCATCCTGGCTGCAGGCAAATGAGTGATTGAGTGAATGAAACATGAAAATGGTAACCTGTTTTGCCAAATCTAGGCTTTCCCACAGATAAAGGGATTTTATGGAGTAAAATAGGTGTGGCTTTCAAGGCTAAAACTAGAGAAGGGGTGACAGGACCAGCAGGTGTTACCATTAATTATCAATTTAACATTTTAAAAAATGTGATTAGATTACAGAAAATTAGATTGTACAAAAAATGTTGTCTTTGTTGTGGGAATGCCTGGAAGGGAGCAGTAAATGTAAAGTGCAGTGCCATTCCCAATGTGTTCCCATTCAAATAGTTCATGAGTTAGATACTGTACATGATTCTCATTTCTGTATTTTCCAAAGTTTTATAATATTTTGATAAAACATTCCTTCTCTCCATTTCCCCTCCAAAATAGCATAGTAATGGTTTATAATCAGATAAAATAATTTCTAAAGCTTATATCCATTTCCAAGCTGATAGACAAAACACTAGGAATTAGATTTTGCTTGCAGTATGGCAGTAAACAGAATACCATAGGAAAATTGCATGTAAATCAAACTTTGAGATACAGACCTGAAAAAATTACATTTGCAAAACTTGTGTACATCTTCGCGCATCCTCTTAACTTCACAGGGAACCTATTTTTGTGGTCCTGTACATTGGAGGGAGGATCTGTGGGTATGTCCAAGACTTAGGCAGCAAAGTGTCAATCAAACTTAACTGGAAAATCAGCATCCCTAAGAATACATTCTTATCCCACAAATACTTTTGTGTCCCATACATTTACGTACAATTACACTATCTGTTTGTGGGACCTTAGCAACAATATTCAAGGGGTGGGGCTTAGTGGAAAGTTGAGTTTCTCGCCTGTCATCACCATCACGTCACTTGAAATTTTTGTAACAGCAGCTAACTACAATAAGGATCCATAAAAAAAATGTATTAGTTTATCACTCTATCAAAAAACAAAAACTGATTTTTTAAAAATTTGTTTTGCTAACCCCACCCCCATTTTACCGATGTTCACAAGTAAATCAATGGTTAAGGACACATAAAAATAAAAATGTATGTATGTTGATTAAAAAAAAAAAAAAAAAAAAAAAAAATCAGTATTTCCCAAAAAGTGATGAGGGAGGGGTGATAAACTAATAATTTTTTTTATGGGGCCTAATCAGTAGTCATGATGACAAGGTTTGTTCAGCCTTTAAGGAAAATAGTATCAGAAAATTGTATTAGAATTTTATTATAAGTCCATGCCTGGCAATCATGTACCTGTATAATAAGCAATACAATCCCATGTGAAAATATTGTTTTTATTTAATTTCCTTGAAAGTGTCCATTTACTAGTGTAGTGGTTGAACTTTCACAATAGAGTATTACAGTGTTACGTCACGATACCATGTGATACTACTCTGTTGCTATCGTTGCAAAATGCGTTCAACCCGACGCCATTTTTGCCATTAACAAACCATTGATCCCAATTTCTAACATAATTATTAAGATGTTGTATACTTTTTCTTTGTAAATTTTAATTGATGATTAAATGTGTGTTTGATAACTATTATACAGTATACAGTAATGCAAGCTTTTGTGTTTTTATTACATTTTGATGGTAAAATATTAGATTTTAAAATGCCTAATATTCCAGAAAGCTTATGCAGTCATTCAGATGAAATAAATGGTAACCTACGTCTGTTGACAACAGATAGCGCCACCTGGCGTCGTGACGACACGACTGTGGTACTCTATAAGTAAAAGAAATGAAGTCTCTACATACATATTGATAATAAGATGATAATTCCAGGGGCAGATCCAGATTTGGGGGTGGGGGGCACACACAGAATTTTCAAAATAGATAAGTGATAGTAATTTCAATATATGCATTGAAATTTCAAAATTTACTGGATCTGCGCCGGGTGTAACCTGATTGAAGGCAAGGTGAATATTAATTGTTAGTACAGTCAAACTTCTCATTTGACACTCCAACTTTTGACGTGCTTGGAATCAATTATTGATAATATTTTATGGTATTAACATAAAGGTATTATTCATTCAACTGCTAAATGCAATCTTTTTAAGCTGCTGCGACTACCTTACTCCAGTTGTATACCACTCTACTGATGTACTGTACTAGAGAGATTAACCATATAACTGATATCCCTTCAATTTTCTCCCCTCAATTTGCTAAACCAATATTTTATTTATACTGTCTTGAGTATTAGCTTTATAGTATCAGCATACAACATAGCCTAACCAAGTCAGATAATATTTTAGTTAAAAACTGTAATCTTTATGTAATAGGGTTACTGGTAAGAAGGTTTTATCTGATCAAGGACTTTTAATCTTGATATGATTGAGTAGTTCAAGAACTATAGGCTAAATTTTGTCCTTCTAGTTCTGGTGAGTAAAAGCACATGGCGGTATAAAACACAATTCAAGGACTAGTCTCCAAAGTAGAAATATGTGAGTTTCTTTTCATCAAAAGTTTGTGTGAACTTCCTCGTTATACAGTAGATAATAATTGCCTAGAAATCCCTGTTGTTTTAGTGGGAAATTTTTAAGTACAGGGTTAATATTATTACAGTAGAATATTTTAAGCTTTAAGAAAATGTATAAGTATAAACAAAGTTGTGACCCAGGTAATAAGTGTGTCTTGCCTGCAAAGGTGTTTATTGTTTATATAAATCAAAGGGTGTGTTCCCTGTTCAGACATTTTGTTGATTGTATAAGTACTATTATTATACCATTATAGTATCTTACTCTGCTTCTTTGTTAATTCCACCTAATATCATCAAATGTCAAATTAGTATGTATCTGTGGGAAGTGATCACTAGTCTCTTTAAATCCTTTGGAATTTTCCCACCACCAGTGAACAGAACTTATCCATCAGTCGTCTTATTAGAGAAGTATTAAGGTTAAGATTTTCTTTTTATTTCTAATAAGTATTTGAGAAAAAAAAATATTACTCTGATGAAATATGAAGCTGGATGCTACTTTTTAAAGTAGATTCAATGCAGTTTTTTTGTCTTAATTATATGTACAGTAGCCTTTTTTTTTTATAATAACACATTTTATAAGACTCAAGGCTTAAATTGCTTAAAAATAAAAACAAAATAAGAACAAATTGAGGCAGAGGTACGATTTCAAATGAGGTTTTTAGTTTATGAAAATAAAAAATACAGAAAATTTTTATCTGTACCTTATTTGCAGTAGACGTGATTACCCCTGTACATTATGTCATACCCTCTATAATGCAGTACAGTAATATACTGCTGTACGTACCATAATAATTTTCTGTTTGAAAAGAGTGTAAATATCAACAAAATAAGTACATTTTGAGCCTGGAATTGGCAAAAACAATAAGAACACTGAGCCTGGGCAAAATTTTAATGGTTCTTATAAAAATTTAAAAAAAAAGTGTACTACTAGTGTATATTGTTGCATTTTGTTGCTCACACCACAGACACAAAGTAGTTTGCTTTATTTTTCATTGCACACATTTATTGTCAAGGACTTTTGTATTCTTTACTACACAAAGTGCCCAAGAACAGCAAGTGCTAAACATGTTTTGTTGTTTTCAATCTACTGTACTTCATTTAGACTGTACTTCGTTTAGTTTGTGGTAGTGACAATTAAATTGTATTTAACCTTTGTAACTTTTTTATTTTTCTCTTACTAACTTCAAATTAAAAACATTGGTGTTGGATATATTTTTTATATCTTTAGATTATTTATAATCTGTGAAATACTTGAAATTAGGTTGTGTTGAAGTTTTGCTATATAACAGTATCTCACATTACCTTGATCCCTAGATTGGACCATACTGGTTTGAAAGCCGATAACAGTTGAGACAACTTTCTAGACCATTTGTTGGGGTAATTTTTTAAAGGTTTACCCAATGACCTCTTAACATCATCCCATTAGGTAGAGGTTAGCTACTCACCAAATTGACCATTGGTCAAGAAATGTAAAGTGGAGTACTTCTTTTTGATATGTTTACAACTTTTCAACAAAGCTAGTCAATTATTTGTACCATGGTGATTTACTACATAAACTGTTTTTTTCTTGTTCAAAGATTTGTAGTTTAAATTTGTCAGTATTTATTTATACTTGTAGACATAACTGTAGTATTTTCCCCAGTGGACTTGAACTTTAGCCTTATATTTGTTGTATACATTAAGGAGACCAGATGTCTGATCCCCCTCTCCACAAACACAAAATAAACTACACAAGACTGGTTGGTGGTTATGATGGTGATGAATAATTGTTTTCATATCAGCTACAACTTCTCTAGAGTTTACTACCTAGTGTGGCACGATTATGTAAAGTTTGCTTTGCTCTGCAATTAAACACTGTAGTTGTTTATCATATAAAATCCTAAACTTGGCTACCTTTGAACAGTGAATGAACCTGAAAATTGATCTTACATAATGGTTGCTATTTATAAGATATCCATATTGAAAAAAAAAATGATTTGCCCGCAGTTCTTGTAAAGCCCAAACAGAGTAGTAATCCTAATGGTAACCAGTAATAGTTTATAAAAGACCATTTACAAAACTTTACTGGTGGTAGGATAAGCACAAAACCATTTCAATTATTAAACGTGTATTCCTCAGAGAGTCTTGCCAATCCTAGCAGGTCATATCTTTGGATTCTAATTGTTGGTAAATACCTTTAGGAATGATCATGAAGGGAATTTATGAGTATGTTGATCTCAATTGGTTAGTTTCAGTAGCTTAATTATGTACATAAACTGATGTTGATTTAAGAATCCTGGCTCCCTTCATGCCAAGTGGAATGAGGGAGAAAATCAATATTAGTTCAATATTTAGGTCACACGATTGTTTATATAGGCCTAGAACTTTGTATACAAATCTGTAGACACATTGATGTCAAGCTGAAGTTCATGGCAAATAGTATAAAGATGGCCGAGATAGAGGGTGGTGACAGTGTTATAGACAACTTCTCATTGGTCAATAACTAAAG
The DNA here is from genome assembly GCF_011630105.1 of Anneissia japonica. NCBI lineage: Eukaryota > Metazoa > Echinodermata > Crinoidea > Comatulida > Comatulidae > Anneissia > Anneissia japonica. Next base: position 284,248 of record NW_022694605.1, on the reverse strand, counting down.
TTATGGGAGTAAAAATTATTTTAAAAAAATTGTAGTTATTTAATGGTGCAGTATGTTTACAATATCATGCTATTTATTCAATAGGTAATAGCAATTTTTAAAAAATGTAGTTTATACTATTTAGGACTTATGGAAAAAGAATATATATAATTATTATAGTTGTGCAGATTTTTTTTTTATTGGCACTAAAATAGTATAATTAAATGTTGGAAAATGGTTTTTGTTGGGTGATTTTAAATCAAAGGCCAAATAAAATTGCTGGTTTCATGTCCCTGTCCTCATCAAATATTTGATCCTCGTGAAAAAATTTGCTGTTTTTCAAAAAAACATTTGTTTTTCCATGGACAATAAATAAAAAGCAATACCTATCTGAAAGAATGGTGTCAAGCCTAAGAAGAGGTGGGAACATAATTGGCAGAAATACATTATAAAGATTAATTTTACTTCTTTTATAAAAAGAAGTATTAATTAGGTGTTAAGATTATTAGACAAGGCTCTTCTCACAGGGTCAACTGCCTACCAATTTCTTATCTATATGCAGTAACAGTAGTTCACTAATCATACCTTCACTACAGTAGTATTTGGTAGTTATTGGATGTACAATATCCAATGTCCATATGAGGATGCATTTGACCTTATGAAGATACTTTTGACCTTATGAGGACAGGAGCTAACTGGCTATAGGGCCTCAAACCATTATTTATGCATTTGAGCTCCTGTAAGTAGTGTCATCTTGGGGTCACAAAGTACTGGCAAATGTAGTAGTGATAATAGTTTCTTCTCAAAGTTTGTAAATGCATTGGCATAGGTTTGGGCACTGTAGCCAGGGCAAGCGCACAAGGACCTGAGTCAAATTGACAACACGGAAATACGTAGCATTTTAATCCTTTTTAATTCAATGACAAAGGACAGAATTCTATTAACTTTCTCAATATGCCTCACATTTTGCCCTCCCTATGCTTGTATTACAAGCAACTCGAACTAAACATAGCATGCTTTAAACTTAATAGGAAATAAAGCCTGTATCAGCATGCATTGTCATTAACAAGATAAACCTATCTCAAAGCCACTGGCACCATACAGTACTTGAGATGTACCTGTTCAAGTTCCTCTTCTTCTAGATCACTCTAGTCTCATGGGTCTGTGTAACAAAATAGGCCTGCAGCACCATGCTTCCATAATTGTGAAATCTTGCCTTAAGTAGTCCCCATTCATAATGTCACTGAACTAGGTTTATTGTCCTATAGTAAACTTTCTCTTGATTGAAGAACCTGGAAAAAAGAAGACAACAATTCAACAATAATTGACAGTATTGAAATAGGTAAACCTATAATGTATTCTCATAAAAAGTATGCAATAAAGACACTATTCAATTTCAACAAGTTTTAAATAGTTTGTTCCGGTGAAGTTTTCAAACTTAGTTGTGTGTATATATTCAATGTGAATAGTTAATTTAAGACTTCAAGTTGTTTACAGAAGTGTTCAGTGGGTGCTGGTTTCCAAACTTGTGACCCCAAATGCATAGCAACATTTGTTGTTTTATTCTGAATCATGTAACATTATTGTAAACCTTGTAAGAATTGAGTCATTCAACTAAATAATAATAAAGAAAGAAAAACGAAACAAAACAAAACTGACAATTCTCATGATCTTCACCCTGCATTAAGAACTACCATTTTAAGCTTGTTTTATAGTGCATTTGGTGCAACGGTTGTGGATTAGATCCTTAAGCTTGAGGTTAGGTGTTCGAAACACTCTCTGTGCGAGTTGCAACTGTCTTTAGGCAAGACATTTTATCTAGCTTTTGTCCAAGGCAATTCAACAATTTGTTGAATTGCCTGCATTACCTCTCTCTACTCAGGATTATAAATCTTTTTCTACTCAGGATTATAAATGAGTATCGGCATATAGCTGATGTGCATTAGAGGAGTGGCAAACACCCAACAGTCTGCTTCAGTCTGGCCCAAACACCAAGGAAACAGAGATGGGCACTCCAGTCAGTGATCCCTGAGTTTCAGGTTTCTACCTGTACATTTATATAGTGCACACAACATTTACCAATCGTAAATTGCATTTTAATGGTATAATACAAATATCCTGGATTAAAATATGTTATTAATAGAATATTAACAACCCAAATTGTTAATACTGACTCCCACTGGTACTAATCAATCCTTTGTTTGTTAGCCTTCAAAGTCTCCAATGCAGCATTATATTAACTTGTTTGTCTGAACATGATGGCATTTAACAATGTTTCAGGAAAAAACATTCCTTATTATAACATGAAAAAACACAAAAGTACAGATTGATGTTTTTACTGTCTGAGAGGTCAGTTTATTTGACTCAGGGTAGTATAAATGGTAATACACTTTTAACACATTTTATAAAAAAACTGAGGCTGAAATTGCTTAAAAATTAAGAACAATTTGAGGCTGAGGTAAAATTTCAAATGAGCTTTTTATTTTAAAAAACTAGAAAAATCAAAAAATTATATCTGTACCTTAATACAGTATAGTACTGTAGGTGTGCTGTACTTACCTGTCATTTGAGGCCATTTTTACCGGGTCCTTTTTTCTGGGGCAATTTTTATCCTGGACCACTTTTACCTACATTCCCGTACAGTGTACACTGCTGTACAGTAATACATTTTTCTATGTTTGAAAAGTATGTAAAATAAGAACAAAATAAGAAAATTTTGAGCCTCATGGAATTGGCAAAAATTAAGAACACTTAAGAGTCTGGGCAAAATTTTACTGGCTCTTATATAAAAAAAGTGTATTCTAGCAATGATTAAGAAGTACTTTAGTGTTCTTCATCTTTGCTTGCAGTTACTTTAGTCCTTCATCATACTGCAAATTTAAGAGTAATTATATTTAAATTCTGAATAGTTTGACCAGTTGGCATCAACCGTCGGCCTTACAATGACTCGTTGGACGTAGGATTTGGCTTACCAGCTATTATGTCTCTTGACTAGAGTAATATATGTATGTAGGCCTATATAT
>NW_022694605.1:275163-279835 GCF_011630105.1 Anneissia japonica | reverse complement strand
TATTTTTAACTGGTGGCCACGGCTTTAGTTTTGTTCTAAAGTTACTGTATTTTGGCTTCCTTCCACACACTTATTCTGTAATGTATTATTATTCTTAGTAGGTTTTACTATTAAGCTTTTGTTATGTATGTTCATATGTTCATGTGTGTGGAGAAGTTAATTAAACAAACAAACAAATAATACAAGTGTTTAGTTAATTTTTTATTTTACCATGAAAGTATGCACTACTGTACTGTACTCTAGGGAGTATAACATTGTACAGACAGTACATTTAAAAAGACTTGTTTTTTAAATTTGAATGTTGACTGTAAAAGAGAGATATAATAATGTATGACAGAATGGTGATTCATAAGTTTATCTTTTTGTACTTTTTTCGCTTTTTTAATCAGATTGATTCATGCAGGGGAAAAAAACATCGAAATTAGAATATTAGATTTTAAATCAACAATTAAAAAATTGGTAGTAAACCTTCTTTTTTTTGATGGAAAATATAATATGGAATATTACACCAGATAATTTGCACGAACATCATTCTAAAATAAAGTTAAAATGTTGAATATAAGTGTACTGTAAATAGACCTGAAATTGGTATACTTGCAAATATATTCTTCATTAAAAAAACAGGTTTTAATACCTTGAAAAAAAAATATACACTAAGAATTACTGTAAAGAAGATCAGTGTTATAGATATGGTATGATTCAAATCCTCTAGTGAATAGTATGTGGCGGTAACGGAGATATCTCACAAAGTTTATACAGATGTACCATCATGCTGAAATATTATCACATTAAATCTGTCTTTTGGCTTTATATGACACAGTAAATGTCATCCACCATTTGGAGAGGTGCCACTTTAAATTATAAAACATAGTTGCATTAATAATATCTATATATTAGAATTATGAAAATGAGTACATTTTACGGAAGTTTGAGCAGCGCATACCCATACATTTCCATACAGCATTGGGCCTTCTCTCATATCTGTGTGTTGATATGGGCTCATGTGTGGTTGGAAGCTTATGCTACGCTTTATCTTCGTCATTTTGTCATGGTTCTTTGTTCCTAATGCTGTAAGATATTTATTTCCAGCCAAGTATACTAAGGCCACCCCATGCAATCATGATTGTATCCCAGCTAGGAGTAGTCATCAAGATACCACGTAAAAATGTCAGAAGTTAATATTTACAGGCTTGCATACACACATTCGATGAAACATCATCGTAATCTTAAATCCAATTTTCATTTCTTTCAATTCAGTACCACATGTTAGACATAAACATAAAAACCAATAATATTGATCCAAATTATTAATTATGTACATGTTTATGTAGATACAACATTTATTGTCTTTATCGTAATTAAGTTATTGTACTTGCTACAATTCATCCCATATTAGCTGGGTACCCTGGAGTTCAGTGGAGTGGGATTATTTTGGTAGCTGTTTACTGGAATTGGTCCATCATTTGCATCATGGGTGGGTACAGTGTACTAGTGTGTGTTTAGAACAGCAGACTTTAGTTAGTGTCCAGCCAGCAGAATCCCTGTTTTAAATTTGTCAATTGTAAATTGCAAACTGGTACAAATTATTGAACTGAAAAATCAGTCAGTTCAATGGGGAAGTGGAGATTTTAAGTTTTCTGGGTTGAACTGTAATAGAATTCATACTGTAGACCAGTTACAATTGATCATATTGAAGGCCTTTCAAGCTGTACACAAATGTTTATTAGCACTTGAGGTCTCAAAGTATAGGCATTAAGGATATTAAATGAAAATAAAAATTAATATTGGAAAAAGAAGGGAAAAACAAATAGGAAAAAACATATACTGTACTGGCCTGAAAAAATACTGAATTAAGAAGGATATTAAATGCAAATAAAAATTAATCTAGAAAAAGAAAGAGGAAACAAATGGGGAAAAACATGGCCTAAACAAATACAGAACCAATAAAAGTAATTATGAAGAGAACCATTTTTCAATTGGAAAAATGCGGTCTTTAATTATCAGCTTTAATGATATTAAATGCAAATAAAAATTAATATAGAAAGAAGAAGGGAAAACAAACAGGAAAAACATATACTGCCTAAAAAAAATACGGAACCGAGAAAAATATTATATTAATTGTATTACGTTTGTATGTAAAGAAAAAAATGCACATACAGTAACATCTTTCAAATTTTCATATCTCCCAATTATAAACTCTTGATTTTTACGAACTCGATTTGCAGTGATAGCATCATTATAAACACTCTTTTGTAACTACAAAAACACTTAAAATTGTATTTAAAAGTCTTCAAAAAGTAATATAAAATGTTACATCAGGTAAGAAAAAAAACAAAAAACATTTAAACCATTAAATTGACAAAAAAATATAAAGTAAGAAATATCGGTTGTTTTGGGATGGCAAGCTTAAAATAATATAAAAAAATACAGTGTATGTGATGTCATGAGTGTTGGAAGCTGTCATTCAGTATCGTTAGTAAGCATTTAATGTATCATGTTTCTGTTGAGGAAATTCCTAATCCCAAGGCTATGTAAAACATCAGTCTAAAGATATCACATCAGTTTTATACATCACAAGCAGGACCCCAGCACCCTTCAAATCCTACTACACAGTCAACTTATTTCCTGGACTTAAAATTTATATATTTTTTATAACAATATTATATTGAGACATTTACTTCCTCTCAATTATGCAGATCCCTGAAGGTCACACTATTAACATTAAAGCTGGCCACTCACTATGTTGACCGACACGGCTATGAACGCGCGCCCAACAGATCTTTTTAATGATCAGTTCAGACTGCAACAAATAATTCGCATAGGGCATTGTGTTGTCTAGCGCTCACAGGGAGCGGAGTTCGGTTCATTGTACAACTTCATCGATACAACTTTCTTGCGACACAGTGAGTACCTGGCATAACATTCAAAATGAATCTTAGCATTGTCAACATCACTGTTGTATGCTGGCAATCATCATTTTTCGCCATTGCCATTTTCTTTCTGGTCTTTTGTCATCCTCAGCACCACTGTCATCACTTCTGCCTTAACTACGATTGTCGCTGCCATCACTACCTTCAATGTTATCACATTGTCTTTCTCTTCGCCAACTACCTATCACAAAGATATTTCAGTTACAGACATAGACTGCCCACAGCTACGGTTGTTTACTCGCATTATTTTTCTAGGCTATGCAGATGCATCTTCATCTCTAGCCCTAGTCTAGTGTAAATTCTACTCAGGTCCTCTGAATTGAGAGATGTATATGCCTAGGCCTACTGCAATTTGTTGACTATTAAAATTTAACTTGTGATGTTAACAACAAATCTGTTTTACAGTATTTTATGATTTAAAACAAGAACGATATCTTGGAGAACCAAATCTCAAGTACTGTATTTGCAGAGCCATGTGCATGAGTTGCGGGCGACTTATAACCGTCCATTTTCCAGCATGGTATAAATATGTTTTTAACACAACATACGCGTGTTGTAAGTGACATTTTCACTGGGTAGACAATTGTCTCAGTATAAAAACGTTAATTCAATCAATGAAAGTTGTTTATGAAACATAAATATGCTTTAATTTTAATGCAACGTTCTATAGATTCGAAGAACATAAGGCATTTGCTGGCGAGCTGAGTATGCCAAGCCATCACGATAAAAGTGGCCATCCTAAATAGTTGTTGGAAAACAGATGGATGGATCCCTGGTTATGCCCCTGCTTGCAGTACACCACATAAGTAGTACGTGTAAGAACTTTTGTTGTTGGTTGATAATATCACGACGTTTCGATTGAGTTGCTACAATTATTCTCCTGAAAATGATTGTAACTCAATCGAAACGTCAAGATGTTCTCAACCAACAACAACAGTTCTTTTCAGAAGTATCTACGTGGTGTACCGTAAGCATTAATATATATCATTTTTATTAGCGCGAATTTGATTTTAATAGAGTTCACTCTTCCAATACCGACCCCAGAGGCATTCTGAGTTGGGAAATTTGACTCTAGTTACCATCTAATAACGATATCATCAAGTTTATTTTTGTTTTCACAAATCTTCTCATAAACCCTAATAATATGTTTCTCTGAAATTTAATCACATTGATCCATGATGAGTGACAGTGTAGGTTTTATGTTCATTTCTTTTTGGAGAAGATCACTTTGCCAAGAATCCCACAAAGGTCATTCATTGGTTATCATTTCCTTAATTGCTTTATTGTTTCCTACATTGATCAGAAGCAGCTCCATAGGACAAAAACAATTTCCCAGTGGACATGCTAACCAAAACAGTAGCTAAAGTTAGACTACCTTGAAAAGAATCACTGCTGGTTGTTGTTTTCAAGAAGGAAAATAGTACCGAATAATTCCAACATCCATGGATCTTCTAAGATGGTATTCAGCTACCTTAAACATATTCTGGCCATGGAGAAATAAGTTAAAACTTAGGCTTATAGTATTACAGTAAACTTGTTCCTTCAACTGTCAGCTACAAAATGAATACCCAAGTACAAGGGTCCCAAGATGTAAATTCTGGGAGGTCTACAGTACAGTGGAGGATCCAGAAATTCTAAATGGAGGGGGTCCAGGGAGTGACACATGGCCTAAACCACCTCAGCCCAACTATGGTTAAAGGCTGAGGTAAGAAAATCTATGACTATGGCACAGTGCCGTAGCT
>NW_022694605.1:254397-265268 GCF_011630105.1 Anneissia japonica | reverse complement strand
TACTAAAACTTGATCACTGATCTACTGATAACACTGGCCGACTGAGGGCGTATTTTTCTATCCGTATTATCACCTTATGAATAATTATTAATTTTAATAATTAACACAAACAATTAAAATAAAAAATTGGTTTATAAATTGAACTAAAAGGAAAATTATACATGCGAAAAACACGTATTTTTCAAATTTTAATGCATTTTCAGGAAGTTTGGGTAATTTTGGGCAATTTTTGCTGAATCTTTCAGCCCAGTCATTGGGTATAATATCAAAAATTGTGAATGGTCACGCTGGTGTGTTTTAGCAACGATCGAAGATTCGTTCGTTTGCGGGTGTTGTTGACAAGCTCTGATTAATATTCTGTAGCCCGAGGCCCTATAGCAAAAAGGATAGCAGTTTTGCTAGATTTGGCGACATCAAGCGAGAATAAACTATTCTAATAGTAGAAGCCAGGCCTAGGCCTTAGCTACCAATGAAAACCACCTAAGCCTAGCCTAGTAGTACGCCTATAGTATAAGTATGCCCCTAGGCTGGTATTCGGGCTAGGCCCTAGGCCTAAGCTTAGCCTTAGTAGACCATTCTCTATGGTAGACCATAAAATACGCAAGAATAACAGAAAGGATTTTTAACCCAAACATTGTGATAAGCCCCAATCGAAATACATGAAGTGGGCCTAAATTTTTATGACATAAATTTGATCGTAACTGTTCGTGCCACGTTTCTCATGATCGCGATGTCGACTTTGCAAAAAAGCCAAAATCAAGTCGGTCATTTCTATTGGCTAATCATGACGTAATATCATTTACCGTACCTTTAGCATTCGGAAGTTCCGATACGGTACCATATCTCTAGCCACACCGTTTTTATTACATGATGCTTTCGAGACTTGTTATATAGGTGGTTTCATTTCATTTATTTATCCCAATTAAATATTTTCTGGACTATCATTCCTAATAATGTTATTACTGTAGAATTATTTATGTTCATCATTCTTGTGACCAGAGCAGATGGACAAATGACTCAAGTTCTTTAAAGCTTGGTTTTCATACTATCGCTACATGCTATCTACCTATCATGCTACATGCTATCTACCTATCATGCTACATGCTATCTACCCATCATGCTACATGCTATCACTTTTGGTGGTGCAGATTGATCAGTCAAATCGACTGCTACAGTGTGCTATACAATGATTACAATGCTATACAATGATTATATAAGTGCTATACAATAAGTGCTATACAATGATAAGTGCTATACAATGATTATACAATACAATAAGTGCTATACAATGATTATATAAGTGCTATACAATGATTGCACAGAAAACACTGTAGTGAAAGTGTAGCAACCAAGCTTAAGTTTTATGGTTTAATGAAATAAAAATAGATGTACAGTATGTTGTAATGGTAACAAAGGAAAATAATTCCTGTTAAGTCTTAATTATTGTTGATCAAACTTCATAAATTATTTTTTAGGTGATGGATGATGACTATGATTGTGATGACCTGGATGTTTTGACATCACTTTTAGAGGATTACATCGAGGAAAACCCTTATGATGTAAAACCGGATTTTACCCAGTTTAAAGGTCGGAAACTAAAAGATAGTAATTTGCCGAAGTCCAACAAATCTCTCCAGGTTGATGTACGTGAATGTTCCCAAGGTGACAAGATGGAGACGGCAAAAAGCCGTTGTACATCTCAGAGTATGAAGCAAAGTAGTGGTAGTAGTGATGAAGACAAATCTAAAGCTGATTTACTTGGTAAGATTTATCAACATTTTAATTATATGTTTACTTTCACAAATTTGTTAAATTTAGCTCTGTAATTATTTGTAATCAAAGCTTAAAGAAATATAAGTTGGAATTTGATATATGATTTGATACCTAAGGAGAGACTAATATGTGAGGTGTCGTCTCAAATGAGTCTTGTCATACCAATATCAAAAATTAGATAAATGAAAATAAGGTTTATTTTGTTCTTTGAATCAAGTTCCAAAGTACAATGGTGTTTTTCAGACATTTGAAACATATTTTAGAGAAAATCTTCTCTAAAAACAAATTGTGCCTCAGAAACACCTAACACATGTAAATCAACTTGGAACATTTGCTATTTGAAAATAAGAAGTCAGAAACAATGAAATCCAATTTTAGTATAATATGTTGTCATTAGTATCAAATTATGTGTATTTCTATTGCTTTTGTCTCAAATTATGTATAGATGAGATGCAGAAAATGAAAGAGCGAATGAAGCAACTGGAGGTACAGATACAGATGAAAAAGGTAAGTACAGATAGGAAAGAAGAAAAGGAGGTAAATGGAGGAAGGAAAGAACTGGATCTATTCTCACAGGCTATGGATGAAGAAATTGCAAACAAGAATGCCGCAAAGAAGAAACTTAAAGAAATCAGTCATGTGAAGAAGAGGCGGATTGAGACTGAGAGGATGGCTAAACTCTCGGGTAAGTTTTTTTTAATTTATTTATTTTTTTTTTATTGTACTTTATTGAAGTAACTTGTCTAACAAGTTTTTGCCTCAGCAGGCATTATAACCAGCATTGGGCATTGCAATTTATATCAAATCATCATTTAATTATTTATTTGATTCAAACAACAAATACGAAAATGGGGGAGACAAGGGCTAACCAATTGGATTGGATTGGATTTATTCGGTGTAAACACCAAGGACAGCCCACGAATGTCTAGAACAAGACTTACTTCTAGTGGGGTCCTTCAGGTGGGGATTCGGCAGTACACCTAGAGACAATCCCCTAGACTTTTCTGATGTGTAATGCGTTCTTTAACCTGCACATGTACCATAAATGCACGCCAACGGCTTAAACGTCTCATCCAAAAGACGGTGCGCTATTGTAACTTGTATTTTCAGCCCTCCAGCTGAAACACAAGGAGAGGCAGTGATGGGAATTGAACCGGGGACCTACAGATCTCCACGGTTCAGCGCACACACAGTGGCTACCACAGATTATATTGAACCCCAACACGATGGCGTGCATTTCAATACTTGGAGTGTGTATTATACTATCTTATCTCAGTTTAATCAGTGGACCTTTCGGTCGTTGTATCTTAGTTTTTCTTTGTAAATTTTAATTTATGATTAAATGTGTGTTTGGTAACTAATATAATGCGAGCTTTTGTGTTTTTACTACATTTTGATGGTAAAATATTAGATTTTAAAATGCCTATTCCAGAAAGCCTATGAAGTCATTCAAGTGTAATGAATGATAACCAACGTCTGGTTGGCAACAGAGGGCGCCACCTGGTGTTGTGATGACACAACTGTGATACTCTATACAGGCATGGACTAAATTTTATCTCATCTCTCTCCTTAATAGTCTACCATTCATTCATGAAATAGCTTTCCATATATAAAATTTTGTTGTTTTATTTACATTTCTACAATATTCTATATTTCTAGGCATATCTTCTGAGGACCTTCTTGCATATGATGATTACAATGATTGGGATTTCTGCAACAGTGATAATGATGAAGAACATTATGAAAGCGCTAGTCCTACCAAGGAAAAAACTTACCCAGACTCTGAGCAGAATGAGAATAGTTCCTTATTTAATAAGAATAAAAAACGAAAGGCCCATTCACCAAACACCAATGTATTGAATGTATTGAAAGAAAAAAGTAAGATTTTAATTTGTTTTTTAAAATTGCTTGGCAGATAATATTATAGGTTTGTGGTACACCACATGAATAGTTCTGGGAAGAATTAATGTGATGATGTTTTCATATAGATTTCTCTATTCCTCTCTTGAAGACAGTGCTATATCTTGGGGGTGCATGGGGGCACACTAACCCCCCAAAAAATGTTGCATCGCCCTGCCCGGCCCCCCCCCCCCCCCAAAAAAAATCACACTCAAGGAAATAAAATCACCTCAAATCATCTTTTTTTCCAAGCCAGCACCCCTCACCTAATCATCAAGCTTCACCTTCGCGCACCCCATCAGCTCTAGATGTGTATAAGAGACAGGCCTAGATGCTCAAAGAGTGTGTGTAGCTCTTCTTCGGTTATTTCCACAATTTCAACAGCGCCCATCGTCTTGCAATATTTGTCGAATATTGATAAGACATATTTAATTTGTCTTTTGGAGCTTTTGCTATCAGCTTCATTAAGAAGTAATGGGCCTACATCCAGGAGCTCGAACCAACCATGTTCCATTTTTTATCGTCTACTCGCTGATCCATGGCACGGTCAAGGGCCAATCTCTTTCATCGTAAAGGTCGCAGTCCTGTTTGCCTTTAGCATGATGTTAAGTGTGGGCCTAGAGTTTGCACATCAGGCGACATGGCAAAAAAGTACTATTTTTCAGGGGAATAGTATTCTGCTGCCCGCTTCTTAACCAATCAGATGCGTAGAATCTATGTATGAGGTATATGATATATACTATAGTATGACTATAGTGTAGTGATATAGTATTTATATATGATGGTACATTAACTTTTCTTGCTTCTTGTGTTTAAATATCCTTGCCTATTTTTTGCATAAACTGTTTGCATACATATCAAAATCATGTTGGTTAGATTTTAAATGAATGGTTTTTTTGTTTTTTTTGACAGCGAGTCCGTACAAGTGTCGGCTCTGTGACAGGCAGTTTAACAACTTTGATTCCTTCAATCTACATCAATTTCAGCATTGCAAAGAACATCCGTATGAGTGCAAGAGCTGTGATAAGATCTTCCCTAATAAACTACTATTGAAATCTCACTCCAGAACTCATGGTGATAGCCGTGTTGAAAACCAGAACAGCACACCAACAAGAAAATCCTTATCTCAAAGTAAATCCTTATCTCAAAGTCAGAGTAAACTGAGCCATTATTATCCGACTGAACTCAATCAGAATAGCAAGAGACCATCTGTGACATCAAGTGACTCTAGTGCCCTCGAGGGCCACCTGGCTGTCAAAAAGCGAAAGATAGAAGAGGAAGTTTTAGAAACAGATGCTTTTTCACAAATAAGAATAATGTGAGTAAAAAAATTATTTTAATAGTTATGCATGCAATGTGATAAAAAGTCGTTTGCTATGGGATGACTGTCGGTTATTAAGTAGGTTTCGAACACGAACGAATATGTGTACGCATACGTTTAGCTATCAGTAATGGTTTGTAGCCATTCTGTTTTTTTCACAATCACAGTACAATTCAAGCGTAGGCCGAGGGCCTAGGCCTATACTCCGTTTTCTTCTCTCATTATGCTTAAATTTTAGTATGTAAGGTTTTGGAAATTGATAGCCGAATAATACTCATTCCTTTGTTGCCCAGAGGATTTGGTTATTTTGTGATAGGTTTGTGATAGGCCCTATTGTTTATGACCCAAAAATTCCAGGCTACAAGCCAGGCCTAGGCCTACACGAGAATCCCGACACCACCAAGATCCAAGCACCAACCTTTTGATACCCCAAAATGAGACACATCCTATTATAACTTGCTATCTTCAAGTGTCACAAAAATGGCACGTACGTATTCATAGATACATTTATTTTTTACACTACTGTAAAATGTGACAAAAATACGAAGATTCCACTAGAAATCTAAAATTTTCCTACGCGTTTTTCACTTACGTGTAGTGGGCGAGACAGGGTTCGAAATAACGCTGGTCCGCTGGCCAATGGCTACTAAAATGCATGGCAGACCTGTTAATTATCCCAATAACAAGTCTGCGTGACCAGTTAAAATGTCAATGAAAGAATGACGAAATACCTAAAGCTTTAATCATTCACCTCTTAACGATGTTTTTACAAAATATTTCACACAGATAATGTCAACAATATCGCTATTTTCTGTTTATTGTCATGTTAATGTCCGCTATGAACAGCCTCGGTCTCAGTCATTCAAGGCGAACCGATGAACATCACGCACTAGCCTAGACCATAGAGGAATCCATGGCTACACATACAGAGGGAAATCACCTTCTCCGCATGTTATAGCGACAAGGAGAAGTTGATTTCCGTCTGTGTGAACACCGTGAAGTTAAAACATCCATGTCATGTATCCATCCCACAATGCAACGTGGGACAAAAAGTTAATAAACAACGCAACGATTTCCAGACGAAATAACGCAATAATCGCACCCTGTAAATGAACCGTTCGTACAGTCCCAATAGCATTGCCATGGAGATTATCTATTAATTAAAACGACACTCCAGTAAAATGTTATATAAAGCAGGGAGTTGGATAAAGTCAAAGTTATGCCTTCCATTGTTTTAATAAAGTGCATTATCGGCTATGAATACTTAAAAATCGACTGTAATCAACCTGAAATGAAAAAGGAACTCAAAGCAATTGTTTCTGTTGGCTCTTTTTCAGTAGACGTTTAATTCGGATTTGGTATGTCATTAGATTCATATATCAGTCTACATGTAAATTACACTCACATTCCTCAAAAACATTGCTAATTACGGAGGGAATTTGCAGAGAATGAAATTTTAATTTGTTAAATTTTTAGATTTTACTCTAAAACAAAACCACGAGGGTTTCTTATTCATTTTAATAAATTTGTTTAATTTAAAATTTATCGGTTTACGCTAAGCTTATTCCTGTCAGCAAGCTGTCACGCACTTTGAAACTTTGGGCGATCTGACGTCACCACAGTGGGATTTTTGCCCAGCAACATGACCCCACGAAAAAAATTAAGCAATTAGCCGGAAGAGTTTAGGAGGCGCGACCTGATATTTACAACAAGTCGCATCGTCGTGACCACGAAGAATGTGTTGTTTACAGTTTAGAAAAAAATGTCAGACCGAAAATGCACGTAAAAACAATATAAAAGCATTCATTTTATTGGTACAGTAATACAATTTGCTGTGCACTACAGCTAAACAACAGGTACTGTACGTATTATATGTTAAACTTTTTTCGTAGGCTAGTCATACCGAATTCACTGGGCTAGCCTATGCTGCTAAGCCTATTTTTAGCGTCTCGGCTTAGGCTAGGCTCTAACTGGCCTGCCTTATTCGGAAAGGATTCAATAGGAATGTTCCACAAACTGATCTTTACTGAAAACCGAACATCGTAGCGAACATCGTATTGTGAGTGCACTGTACATACAAATAGATTCCTGTATTTATATTTTGCGGCATAATTTCCCATACAGAGACAACAGAAAGATTTTTCTGTATCCGTCAGTGTTACTTCATTGGTGCGGGTGAGGCAGCATGTTTAGCATGTGAAAAATATGGTATTTGGGCCTTCCAAAGTTGGCAAGATAGTGGCTAGTGAAAGAGATTGAGGACCAGTAAAAGTATTAATTTACTGGTCCACTTGGCTAGTTAAAAAAAACCTTAAGGGAAACCCCTGGTGAAATATGCGTGTCGTCCACATGTTTAGTGTTTATCAACCGGTGTATGACTTCATTAAAGATGACGTATCCATCACGTATGCGTTAGCGTGCAAAACCTCCCTTTTAATCAATCATTTAAGACTGTTTAAGGCCATGTTATAGCACTCTGCCTTTGATTATTTGGACACTCATTAGATGTAAGTAATCTATTTAAACTTTGACCTTGCTACTAACCAGTGTGGTTTAGTGGTTGTAATGGGGGTAGGAGTGCGAGTTACCCTGGCCAACATTATTAACCCATCTGTTACGTGGTGCTGTAAAGAGCTTATACAGCATTGTTTGTGGTGAATTATAAAAATATATCTTGTATGCTTGCTGAAATGATTTTGGTTTACATTGTTTTACAGTGTGTTTAATATAAGCCATTGATGATCATCATGGTTGACTAGCTTCTGAGTTACTTTATAATCATTTTTGATAATAATTTTTGTAAGTCAATGTATTTTAATATTTTTTTTTCAGAAACCCACTAGTGTCATCTTCATCATTTAGGAAGTATATTGGTGATAGAAAATTTATACGTTTATCAATTCTAAAGTCATACCTGAATGGAGGTGAAATTGAAGGGAACTGGGTGACTAGTGGTGTAATCATTTCCAAGACACCACCAAGGACAAGTGCAAAGGTAAGCCATAAACAAAATTTGTTAATTAGGAAGGGGTGGAGGATAAGATTCTATTAATTCTAAGAGTCGCTAAAGACAAGTGCAAAGGTAAGCCCTATATTTTTTGATAGGTGGAAGGAGTAGGTGCTATCACTTTAAAGAAACAATCTAAGTGCATACAAAACTCTTCAAATTAGTGAAGAGAAGGGGAGGGGCATCGATCAATTTCAAGACCAGTGCGAAGATATGTGGAAGTTGAGTGGTGCAGCAGTTTAGTGCTTGGATTTTTAATAATTTGGATGCAAGTTTGTGACTGACGCTGGTTATACTTTCTGTCCTTAGCACTTTATGTTTACCCCTCTTCACTGAGAAGTAAAAATGGGTACCTGGTACAATAGGAGGTGAATGAATCAGATTAAAATTGTTAGTGCTGTATTACATGTATAACTGGAATACTTCCCAGGGAGCGAAAATGGTTGCTAACTGTGTTTGATTGAGTTTGTGACCAGGGCAAAAAAGTTGCCTTGAGCAGTTCTGAATTGGATATGTGCACTTTATAAATACTATTAAAGTATTAAAGTTGAGTTCTAATGTTGATGTAGAGGAAGAACTGTTCCTGGTAAATACCAGTAGTGGTATTAGCACTAGGGCACCATCAGTATCATCAACTACTCATAATGCCCATCTCGACATGCCAATTACTAATTGAGGCTAGCACCGAAGCTCTGTAATGACATCTCCAATACATTACCATTGGTTCCTTTGTATAACTGGCTATTTAAAAGAAAAAAAATATTATTATTATTATTTACCTCACATCCAGCAGTGCGTACACTCGCCACTTACAGGATGAGAACGATGCTTTTAAACTAAGTCTCTTTATGAGGCTTAAGGAGTGGAGTTGGTTTTGTCATGACAAAAAGTCCTGCTGTGACAGGAATTGAAACCAGGACCCTGGGATCAGAAGGCAAGCATCTTAACCACTGAGCAGTTCAATTCCACTCAATTGTCAATGTTATTTTTTGCCTATTTATTGGTAATTTCCAATTACCCCTCCCCATTTACGTTTTTATGAACATGATGCTTACTGATGATAGTTGAATGTCACATGGCAATTTATCATATAGTAGGAATGAAAACAACTGCGTAGGTTTCTGAAGATAAATCTTTTGTTAGTTCAAAAGTTGTTCATTAATCTCTTGTAGAAAAAAACAAATTTAGAAGTAACAAATGATGCCTGAGACTGACTGACATTGTCAAGGGACAAAAAAAAAGTGAAAAGTGTAAATTTTTTATGTATTAAACTACAGCTGTCATTTCCTGGAGTGTGTACCACGCCCAGTGCATTAATACTACATGCAGAGGGTTTTAGCTTGAGATAGGCGATTCCATATTGGTACGCTCGATGTGTGGTTTCAAAGAAATTCTTTGTAAATATACCAGTCTTTTGTTATCCATTACAGGCTGGTATATAAGTTTGAATCCCAGATTTTTAATTGAAAAGTTTAGTAACATATTACCTGATTCATAGATATTTTTGATTTGATTTTGATTTATAAATTATTTTTATAATTTATTCATTGTACGCACTGTAGGATGTACAATGAATAAATATTTCTGTGTAATTTTTTCTTTTTTTCTGTAAACAATGTAAAACCAATTAATTTGAAACTTACAAATAATGTATAGAAACTTACACAAAATGAGGTATAAAGTAAACTAAATGTTACTACAAATTTTCACATGTTTGGAAATTCATATTTATGATCATGCAAAACCTGAGGCAAATGATATATCATAAGTATTTGAAGCCATTTGTTTCCATCAACAGAAAATTCCAAGAAATTTGCAATAATTTGGACATTAAATATCGGTAGAATATTGTATGATTTATGATGAAATCCGTTCCTTGACAAATGTTATGGCATCTATCAACTTTTAAAGGAATTATTAAGATTCATGATTTACCATTTACTTATGCGATATTTACTTGTTATTTGTGTTGCTAGCAGGCTTTATGTTTAAAAAAATTGCTCTTTTATTTATTTTAATGTGGGTAACCATCTCACAAATATTGCTGTCTTTTAAATATTTTGTTTAATTTAATCTGAGTAACCATTTCCAAAAATTGCTGTCATTTATATATTTTATTTATTTTAATCTGGATCCATCTCAGAAAAAATGCTGTTTTTTACTCCAAGGAAACTCACAATAAGGCCTAAAAAAACTGTCATCCGCCGCCCCTAAAATCCCGAAAATTAGGGGCAGGTTTTATTTTTCCAAAAAAATTGGTTTTTTTTTAGTACAAACATACTAGGTTTGTTAATGCACGTTTGGTTGGTGTAACTTTTGTTATACCTTCTACTACCTATATATCCCTCCTGCTTACCGATGCTGTACTAGGCATTACTAACCATGGTAGGCAAGGATTTTAGGCCGTGCAACAGTAAGCTGTGGAGACCTAGGGCCTGCAGTCATAAGTCCTTGACTATTGCACTGGTAGTATAATCTCCACACCTGATTGGTTTGATTTCAAAAAATGACACATCCTTGTTTTATGACTATGTTGAATCTTTTATTGTTTGGTGTAAGGAGAATTTTCTTGAACTAAATGCAAAGAAGACTAAGGAAGTTATTGTCGATTTCAGAAGAAAAAATAAAACTAATCATGAAAATATTGTAATCGATAATGAGAGGGTGGAAATTGTTGAAAAACACAAGTATCTGGGACTGATTATTGATAATGAACTAAACTGGGAAGCAACACTAAAGAAATCCGTACCAAGGCAAATAAAAGAATGTATTTTGTATATAGAATGAAACGGTTTAATGTTAGCTCTCATCTTATTCATATGTTTTATTCCTCGGTTGTCCAGTCAATTCTTTCTTATTGTATTATTATTA
>NW_022694605.1:198595-254380 GCF_011630105.1 Anneissia japonica | reverse complement strand
GTAAATGTCAATTATTGAAAATTGTAAATAAGGCTGGAAGAGTGATTGGAGCCGACATTAAGTCCTTGGAAGATATTTTTAATGATTTTTTACTTAAGAAATTTAATTCAATTATGCAAGATTCATCCCATCCATTATTTTCAAACATTATCATAAATAGATCGGGAAGGGTTAGACATAAACAAAACAAAATATTCACAAACCGTTTTAAAAATTCAGCATTGTACATCGCTTGTAATCTATTTAATCAAAATTTCAGAAGATAACTGCACAGGACTCAAATTTTTATTTTTTAAGAAATCTTTATTTAACACTCTAAATGTTTATGAACGATTCTATGTCATGTACAACAAATATCTCAGAATGTATTATTTTGACAATAAAGTTGACTTGTATCTTGTATCTCTTAGGTGTTCTACCAATTGAAAAATTTTTACTGGTAAATTTGTCCTTATAGAGCCTGCTAAATGTGAGGTATTGCTACATTTAATTGGAGTTCAATGCCTTCAAAAAACAATAATACATAATCATTACCTAGGCCTGTACTGGGATGTTCGTTTATAGAAAGAAGACCAGCCTAGGCTACCTAGGCCTAATAAGTGCTTTTTTTTATTCTACCAATGCACAATTTTTACTGTTTGGTCAGTTATTTTAATGGTAAAATTGAGGGCTAAAACAGCTTCAGTAGAACAATGCTCTTACACAGGAACTATCCTACTCTGGAAAGGATTATGGATCTCATCAAAGAGTGTAGAATTACAAGAGGTCAGACCATGGAGGTTTACTTCCTATTGCATGCACGCATTGAAACAAAAAACACAGTACCACCGCGAGATAGGGGTGCCCTATTAGAATTTGAATAATGCGTTCGATACAAACCAGTGACGAATGCCTTTTATGTTCTTTTTAAGGACACCCTCTAGTTCTGAGTAGTATTCTTTTCGAGATAGGATTGCATTTTCACAAAACCCCCAGAGATAGACCTCTTACAGTTCTATATACTATCTAATCATGTCCAGGGTCTTAATTAGCAGATATAGTAAGTCGTATTTAAATGAAAAATGCAATCTACATCAAACTAAACGATTCATTGATATACAATTAATGGGTTTCAAGTGATTAAGTGACTTCTACTAGTGTATTAATAAATTTTCAACCCACAAGTTGTGCCTAGTAAAAACGCAACTATTCTGTTCTCGCTATCCTCATTGGCTGGCATGTATGCTATGCATGTGGTAATAGTAATTTCACTTTGATAATAATTTTTTTATGATATAACTATTGTTTTTTATTGAAGTGAGCCCTCTATGGGCAATAACTGTTACTTATACAAACTGTATTGTTAGTTATTTAAAAGTCATGCTTTAATTCATGTGCCTAAAAAATGGAAAAATAGAAGTATCTAATTGTATGATTAGATTTTTTTTTAAATACTTATTATTTTATTCATTTTTTTTATAGCATTTTTATAAACATTTCTAATCTCTGCAAATAATGCTAAAAATTGTATGTTGCTTCCTGATTTATTTTTACATATAATTCAACTAATTGTTATCTTTATTATCACTACTAACATCATGAAATCACCATTACTAGGCTGTCATTATCATCATTATCATAATAATGATTATGATGATAGTAGTGATGATAATAGTGATGATAATTATGATGCTGATAATAATCATCATCATCCTCATTGTCATCACCAACACCATTACCATCATCATTGTCACCATCATATCATCATCATCCTCAGGTCCAAATTTGTTATCATCGTTACAAACATCATCATCACCACCACCATCATTGTCAACACCATTACCATCGACCTCACCATCTCTACCACCAACACCACCACCACCATAATCATCACAATAATCTTTATCTTCATCATTGTTATTTTCACCTCATTCAACATTCCATCCTTCCATCCATGCGAAGATGCTCTATATCATGGTAGTGAAGTACTATGACGAGTTGTAGTGGAGTTCTGTGACTAATGCAGGATTTGAACGCAGGTCCTGTGATTAAAAACATGCACCAACTGCCACCAAATCCACATTCAATGTCCAGTATCCACTGTGAATATGTTCCCAATTGTGTAATCTGCAGATTTACAGGAAATGTATGTGTTATCAAACTTCTTAAGGCTAATATTTTTGTGAGTCTAAAGTAGCTGTAATTTATAAGGACATGTCAGCATTACATTATACTGTAAAACCTCGAACTGAAGCCCAATCATTTTAATCTCGAGATCAAGCAAAGGCTTCTATTCGAGATAGTACAGTAATACACTGTACATGAATTTCAAAAAACAAAATAAATTAAAAACAAGCTTGGTTTATACAGTTGTTTTGGTGATTTATGCCAGTTAAAAAATAACCCCCCCCCCCCCCCCCCCACCCGCCATTACTTTGCAAAAGTAACCCTCGGAAAGAAGCCCATCTCGAAATGAAGCCCATCCAAAGTTCGCAAAAAAAAAAAAGAAGAAGCCCAGGGCTTCAATTTGAGGTTTTACATATTTTTCACATTTTTATTAAATTTTCAACACTTAAAATGCATCCGAATCAGCAATTAAAACTTAGCAATGTCCACTCTAAAAAATAATTGTCTACTCCTTGGTATAATATTTTCATCTAAGCCTATAAATTGAAGTTATTTATTAAAAAAAATATATTAATCATTAAAAGCTATAATTTACCAATAGTAATTAGTCTTGCTGATTATTAAGAAAATCGAGTAAATTCTTAAAGACCGCTGGCCACACCTTGATGATTCCATGGTGATCATGAGGAATTTATGCAAGTCATCACTGAATCAACATTTAAAGAATGTTTAATACAAGATAGTGGATGAAAGTCTTAGGCAAGTTTACAATGCACCTCTTTTTACATGCTTAGATATTAGATATAAAAAAAAAAAGTTGCATGCGATTTGTAATAGACCATTCAAAGCTTTCTAACAAAGCTAAAATATCTTTTGAGCTTCCTTTAGTATCGGAGATCTAGACCTTGATAGTTGAATGGAATCTTGGGATAAAGTTTATAGGCCTATTGCAAGCACTGGCTCTAAGTACGTTGTAAATGCTGAAATCTGATCTAAGCCTTTACACACATTCATATAATACGAAGAGTCTTTAAGAAGAAGAATGACCGAGAGAGGAAGGCTTAAATTTACACTACAGTTAGTGTAAAATGAAGCCTGGGTTAAGATATATGACTTTTTATTCACTTGAAAAAAATTCTGTATAATTCTGAAGATTCTGAGTATAATCACAAATCCATAGAATGTGGTATAATTAGCTACAGTATTTCTCATTGTGCTTTATGGCACATATGGAGTGGCACTGTTTGGCTTGATGTATGAGATAGTTACCTTAAAATTTCAGGGTCCTCGGTTCAAATTCTATAAGCACCAAGGTTTTTTTTTCTCACAAATCTAAAACTTCTAATTAGTGAGTATTCTATCCTGTGACTCGCAGGTGGACAATGTGTGGCCTACCCTATAATGTATGGTCCGCCACAACCTATAATGTGTGGCCTGCCACAACCCTATAACGTGCGGCCCGCCACAAACCTATAATGTGTGGCCCACCTACCACTTGTTTTTACAGTCCGACACAGATTACCTGTAGAAATTTATATTATAACGGAACATAAAGTGCATGAAGGTTTTTCTGGAAGTGTCAAAAGTTCAGGTGCAACCCTCAGTGTTAAATCAAAATTCACTTTAGCCCTTCGACCCATTTTTATGCCCACCCCTGCTGTAATTGGTAAAATAAAGTGTTGGATGACAAGAAAATAAATATAAGACTTTAATATAATATATAATAAATGGAATATCTTATTAAATATTTGCTACATAGTACTTAGTACTGAAATGCAACATCTTAACTCCACCTCTCCCATGAAAATAATAAATCCTTGTGAAAACGATTGATCTCGGTAAGAATAACTCTGTGATTAGCTGTTGCTACAACTGTTTAAAATTTAACAAAAATTCTTGTAATTTACCTTTACCCTAGCATTACCGTAAACCATTACCTTTTTTAAAAACTTGTTACATTTGCTGTTGCATGCACCATGAATTTTGATTTAATTACTATTATAAATATTTAGTTTTTATGGTAAATGTATATCTTTGTAAGAATTTCCCTTTATAGCAAAAAAAAAGTCAACATTGATTTCTGCATGGTACTTAAAGGCTGGTATTGGCTTGTATCCAATACAGTGGATTGTAGGCTTGGTTTGTTAACAACCAAAATGAGAGTTTTAATTGGTATTGCTGTCTGTAGCATTAGCACAAGCTCCTTAATTTGCGGTAACGGGTTTGACGGACGCGTTATATCTTATTTAACCTTCTAATGAAAAGACCCCAAGCTCTATTGACCTTTAATTATGGTCATCCTGAAGATTGGTGGTGGTAAAATGGTGTAATAAGGCTTTTAGAGATTTGCATTAGATTATAAATCTTGGACATTTGTTTTAGAAGTCAGTTTTAATTCACTTTTTAAATGGTTGCTAGCTAAAAAATTGTAAAAATTTTGAAACAAAAAAATGTGATTTTTACTTATGATTGTTGTAGTGCAAAACAAAATGTAAATATTAGGATATTAATATCTTGTCCTGTTTGAATTTGTGATTATGTTGGATTAATGTTTTCACTTTTAGTGTAAATTTGGTCACTGAAAGATAAGTTGGTTCAGTGTGCATAACTATAATCATTGATATTAATTGTTGGTTATAGTGGTTATATACTGTAGTTTGCTTTATTCGGTAGATAATTCCATTCTATAATCAAGATATCAAGGCAGAGTAATATATATTATTGATTCAGGCTTCAATAAGACCATATTTAAAAATTTTAATGTAGCGAACTGTCTCTTATACACATCTAGATGTGTATAAGAGACAGATGATTAAATTGTATAAGTCATATATTAGGTGTATATACATCAATTTCTACCCGAGTAAGGTGTATAAGACATATATATCTATTAGGTATACGTCAATTTCTACCTGACAATTACACATTATTAAACTATATTGATACCAAGATTAATAATTGACTTCAGTGTATTACTAGATCGACATGATTTCATTTGCTCCTTCAATTGGTGAATTTGATCTTCACCTTTATTTAAATGATGCATTTAACTCTTCAATTAAAGCTAAATGTTTTCTTAATTGTCCAACAACTGCAATCTTTGTGAATTAATTTCCATACATGCTGAGATTAATAGTCAGTAAGTAGTTGTTGTTCTCAGTATGTTGAAGTAATAGCAGTGCGTAGGCGCCATTGCCGTTGCAACGTGGTAAGTATCACAGGTCGTGGGCAGAAGAGTTAAGCTTCACTCACATTGACTTTACCAATGCAGTACTAATGAAATTTTCATGTCGTTTTATTAATTTTTCAAAAGCTTTCTGGATAGGTTTGGTCCAGTTGCCATGGTTATTGTGTTAGTAACATATGTAGTGTATACCTGATTGGATTAATGTTGCATGTGAAGAGAGGTTTATTACAATTGTGACATTTTAAAGTTTTATAGGGAGTGGGTGGGTAAGTAGATGCTAAGCACACTCAAGACCTTCAAAGTTGGTTGTTTTTAATTTTTTGTAATTTTCTGTCAAATTAAACTTTACAAAGGTCTGAACATGGATATTTTAATTGCCTATTAATGTAGGTTATTTCAATTTTGTGAAATTATACACTAAACAACTTCTCATTTTCTTGATTAATACAAAAAACTGATAAGGTTTTGTTGCAGTATATTTTCATTACTTTTTATATCTTTTAAGTGCTGCTTGTCATTCCTTAAAATTAAAACAATAATTTACAATTTGTTAAATTAAATAAGCATTTATTTCAGCAACTTCACAAATTACATTTCTTTCTTACTAACATGGAATAATAACAATTAGTAATAGGAAGAATGATATATGTGAGAACTAGCCATTATATTATTATATATTATTATTATCTTGAAGTAGTCATTATATATCTCTGTTCCTTTAGATTAGTGTAGCCTTGCTCATATTAGTTTATCCGTTGGAAATGTTCCCAAGTCAACACTTACATAGTTTATATTATACAGAAGCCTATAATGGCTCTGATATCTCGGCCAAGGATTCATTTATATCCTTTGAATCAGCCGCCACATTTTATAATACAATACTTGTCAATTTGAATATTTGTGGTTAACTATTACTAGTAATGGATTCATTTGTTTCTGGTTGTTCACTCCAGTTATGATGCTATCCAATTAATATTTTCTTATTTAATGACTAATTTTCTGTTTTCAATTATATGGACTGAATATCCTATTATTAAACTTCCAACTTCCTTATGCCCATTACATTTTTGATTGATTTACAATAATGATTATATAATATGATCTTTGATAATTAGTTATTGCATTATCAATTATGTGATTGTTATATTTAATAACATATATTGATTAAGTGATTGGTTATTGTAATACATATTAATTGAATATCAGTATATTATCATTTATTTCATTTCATATATTTGTTGCGTATTGAAATCATTGATAAGACATTGATTCTTAGTGGATACTTTAATATTATTGATCAGTTCATTTAGTTTAGTGTCATTGTCATGGAAATACATTTTACCAAATGGTTGTTTCAGTCTGTATTTTTCTCAAGCCTTGTAAAAATCAACCAATTAACTACAGTATACACATTTTCAAGTAATAGTAGTAGTAAGCCTGTAATTACAAGGACAGCAGTAGCACTGGGAATTTAAATAGTACCCTTTACAGAGGGATGAGAGTTACTGAAAGTATCATCATTATCAACATCAGTGTATATATTTTTACACTTATTTTTTGCTGTAACACATTGTCTTCCCACAATATTATTTTGGAATGTTAGCAACAAAAACAAATTATATTATTACAATTTTCAATCAATAATATTTTAGTTTTATAAAGCATAACAGGCAGATAAATCTTACTTAATCTTGTATCGATTAGATTTTGCATGTCAAGTGTATTTAACTACCGAAAAGGCAAGACTGCTTTGGTAGGATTAAGATTCACATTTACTTAGGTACTTTTTGTATTTTTTTTTACTTTCAATGTGTGATTGCTTGAGTTGAGAATTCAGTAGTTCAGCAGCATACAGGTCCCACCCACGCATTGGCTTACACGGCAGTTAAAAATGATGTATTGACTAGGGTGTGATAGAGGGTAAGACATGTTCTGACCTTAAGACGTGTACTGACCTTACGATGTCATAATGGTCAAGTTATTGGCAGAGATTTTATGAGGGTTTGATCCTAACTTTGAAATAGTACTTTGAGACACATACTCTGCTACTGTATGTGATTAGAGGCATTTGAATTTGGAAAATGTTATCAAAGCTAGGGTTTTTTTTTTTATTACCAAGTCCATTTACATAAAAATGCTTTCATTCGGCTGAAATACGCAGTCCGGAGAGAATGTATCCATCCTACTGTAGTATTTTTTCAGATTCAGTTGTACTACTTACCAATTTCAGAAAATGTGGAATTACATCTAATAGATACTTCTCTAGATTTGATCCATGTAGAAAGGTTAATTGAAGTCGGTAAATCACTAGATATTCGTACTTGCCTTGACCCTACCAGATTTGACAATTGTAGTAGTAGATGTGTTTTGTTAGTAAACACTTAGCCAAATTTGCTCTAATAACAAGACAATTTTTAAAGTCTGTTACTGAAGATAATACGTACATAAATTGTCTCCAAATATGTCAGCCTGAATTTTTTTTAAATTGGCACAGTTATTGCCACTAGTAAGTCTTACTTGCTGTGCTTCTATAGGTGTGTGTGCCTACCCCTCCGTTCCACATCCCAACAGATTGGCTCAATGTACAGTACTTGAGAACAATATCTACACAATATGGTTATTGGTTGACTATAGTTTTGCTTTTCCACTTGCCGAAAAATGGAAAATTCATGTTAGGTTGGCGATACCAAGTCTAGGTTTGATTGCACACTTACAGTACATCACTTAAATAAATGCCCTATATCATCATACCAAGTCCTGAGTCTAAGTACATACTTACTACATATATTAATGAATGCCCTACATCTTCAGTTTCCTTAATTGTCTGGTTCATTTAAAGTCGTTTACAACATTTCTACATATTTACAGACCTTAGTAAAACCCTCCATTTTCAGAATTGAACAGTTTTCTGTAAGTAGACAACATTCTTAAACATACATTTTATACAATAGTTTAAAATCATAATAATCAAAAGTTCTTATGTTTTTGTGGTAAGCTATGGTGCTATCCATAATCTCATTTACATCTCTAGCGTCATATGACAGAATTAATTGATTATGTGTAGACTTCACTTTACTTTCATTTTTTGAGCCTTCACACCAAGGGGACTTTACAGTGGTTAATTGCCTCAGAATTAATAATCCCAGGTGTTTTAGGAGGATCCCAGGTGTTTCATCAACATTCCTTATACTAGTCTCCTCATTGAGATGCTGTAATTAAATTGATTTTAAAGCCATATCATTAGATATTCTTAAGTTATCTAGTATTTTTTTTAGGGAATAATTTTATGTTGAGTTTGAAGTAACAAGTCATCAATGTTAAGCCACTGAGCGATGACATTAGTAAGTGGGGAAACTCTGTCACAGTTTTTAGTGAAAGGGTGTCAGGGTGGCGAGCTATTAGCTTTGTTAAACGCAGTCTTAGGGTGTAGGGAATCTTTAAGCTAACAGGTTGTCGTGGAGTTACAAGCTTAATGACACCCTCAGGTTAAATAGCTTTTAGCTATGTCACAATTTATCAAGGGTTGGAGAACTACCCTGGCTATATCATACTCAGTGGAAAGAGCTATTTTACAGTTTACTTAGGGTTTGAGACCTACCCTTTAATCACATTTAGTGTCAGGGTGAAGGGCTACTTTTACATCTCAATCAGTTATGGGTGTGACTTAACCTTATAAAAAAAAGTTTTATTTTATCAATATTATTATTATCATTTAATTTTAAAAATTTGTTTGGTCTTACAGACAAGCCTGTGAATATTGCAAGTTTCATGTTCAGACAGAGTACCGCAAGATGACGTCCAAGCGTGCAGAGTTGCAATCTTCGTAAGTTATCTGATGTAATTGATTATATTTTGATGATGTTGACATTTTTTGTTTTTTCTTAATTGACTATTGATTATGATATGGGTGGTATTTCCCAGGCTTTGGCAAGGGCAGATGATGTATAGCTAAGGTTCAGACAGGTGAGATTTGTTAAAATGACAAAAGGTAGAATTTTTATTTTAAAGTGATAGATGAATAGCCTAAATTACTCTTCTTTCTATTCCAAAATGATTAACATCCTGAGTTTACTATTTGGTGATTGGCTATATGATACAGTGTCTAATGACACTGTAGTCACTGACTGTTAAGGTGTTCTTTACAAGAATTTGAATATATTGTTCTGACAATACAAATAAAAAGTGTGTGTGTTCAATTTTGGGGTTTGGTGAAAACTCTTAACAAAATTGGTTCTCTTTTCTTCTCAGCCCTGTTTATTCTTACACTCTTCCCATACAAACATGGTTTGTATGCTCTTTTACTACACTCCTTAACTGTATTAAAATTCCTTAATAGAAAAAAATAAAAATCTCAAAAGTTATTAGGTAATGCACAAAAGTGTTTTAACCTTTTCGTGACTCTACATAGTTGACATTTTTCGTACAGAATTTTTTTAGTACATTAGCGTGCAGAAGCTGAGGGAAGGAGTATAATAGAAGGGCTGTAGGATGAACCACATCATGAACTTCTGAGCTCAAAGTACCTACATAACATACGCACTTACACAACAAACTGATTGTATTTAACAAACAGCATTTTATATCGTAGCTATGATCACAAGCCTCCTGTTGCTTCTGCTTTTAATGATATATGACAGTGACACCTACAAGTGACAGTTATTGTAGTTCATAATAGGCAGTGGGAATTAACTGTGACCCATTTGCTCCGTTGGGTAATTTTTTTATAAATCCCAGCTGGCTAGTACAGAAGACAACATATTTCACCAATGCATGCAGTATGGTGAGCTTATCCAAAGCTGTATAGTTTACTCTTCATTTATGAACTGCTGCATTAATGAATAGAAATTACACCCTTTGATGTTCCTTTTATTATACTTTGAGAGAAGACAGCTGATCATTTGCACCCCTAATTCTCTTGTCCATGTCTCTTTATAAAGCCTAGGGAGTAAAAGCCAATTATATCGTGTTTGTGGTGCTCTGTAACCAGTGCTCTATAATAAGGATTTGGGATTTGAGAGCTGATCATTCTGAAATTTAATGCTCTATCAGTCTCTTCAAGTTTTTTAGTTGTGTGAAAATCTTGAAATAGAACCATGAGATAAGGCAAGCCTGATTGCACCGGCACAGACCTCACTCCAAACTGACCATGTTAAATATGTTCCTGTGTTTATGTAATTCACCATCTGTTTACATCAAAGAATTTTTTAATATACATTTATGTTCTTTGAATACTGATACATTCAGTTCATCACATAACATCTTAGTAGACCTAGATCGACATTATAAGAATGATGAATATACATTAAATGTATTATTGATTGTCAACTCCATCTATACATAGACATTACCTTTAGCTTGAATGATAAATGTTGTTTTTTAATACATCCCAAATTATGATGAATGTGTATTTTGGTAGTAGATTTACAGTATAACCATATATATAATTTTTTTGCAATGTTTGAACGATTTTAGATTCTTTAGTTAGTATCTACATAGAATCCAAAAGTTATAGGCTTATTTCATGTGCTGAGATACATGTAAATGGTATAGCAAATTTATACTTTTGTTATGTATTTTGTATTTTTATATTTTACCACTTATGGCCTTGCACGGCCTTGATGAAAAACACCCTTGGGTGATCAAGTTTTTCCGTGTTTAAATAAAGTAATTATTATTATTATTGTCTTGTATTGCCTGTCATCATATTTATCATCATCATAATCATAGATCATCATGACCATCTGTCATTATAGATGACCGAGTTATTATTTTATTTTTAATGTTTCTTTGTAAATGAAATGGGAATTACTAGATTTAGCATAATCATTTTTTATTTACATTAAAACCACATCCAACTTCCAATAAAAAGATGGCTTAAACTTGCTACTACAGTCTCTGATGCAGTGGTTATAATTAACATTCATATAAAACAAACTAAATATCAACAAGATATGAAATCATGAACAAGTAAAAAAAGTAGCTATTGTACATTATATGACTATCCTCACCCTAATTTATTTAGAGGAGAGGGGTTTTGCTACTGCTGTTTTTTATTTTTTAACAGAAAAAGTTTCAAAATGGCATACAAACTCTAAGTTACAATATTTTGTTACAACATGAACACGAATCATATAATATTGGATTCTATATGAAATTGGTGCCCCCTGTATTTGTCTGCATATAATTTTGCCCACAACCTATCCATTTTACTTGTCTGATTTGCTATCAATTAATGCTATCAATGTCCAGCGTTCAACAGCTGCTTTCACAGTCATGTTAAGAATCACACACAACTTGTGATATTGAACCATTTAAACCTTCCAAAATACTTTGTGTAGTGATTAAATAAATATAGTTATATCAAAGTGACAGGTGCAGTTACCTATAGCATATTTGACCTTTATAGTAATATAAGTATTTGTTAAGAGCAGAGCAGATTACGTGAAAGAAAAAAGCAAAGAACATGATGCACCAATGACAGTTGAAAACAATCCCATAGACCAAGTAGTTTAAATAGGATGACAAGCGAGTCAAATTAATGTTGCGTTCCCTTCCAAGAATTTCAAAATGATTGAGTCAGATTTAATAGCATTGTGTGGAAACAGCGTAAACACATATTTTTTTTGTCCAAATTGTTTACTTAGAGTGTTTGACTGACACTTTAATTGATTGGATTAATTTTATTTATTTTGTATACAAAAATCAAAAGGCTGATAATGAAAGTATAATAAATAAATTCAAACATTTTTCGATATGTTGCCTGATGATTCACTGAGGTTGCCTGATCTACTTTATGTTCCTTGTTCCAATAGCCATTTTCAGGTTGAACGTACACCTAGCTATTGAGAAATCCTTGGATTATACAATTTTAAAAATATAAAAAAACAAAAAGGATTGAATTTATGTAAGATGGGACTCAAATTGTCCTACATCAGGCTAGTGAAAGGGTGAGATTTTCAATGTTTCATCAATCATAAAATTTATAAAGTGTTGAATAGAACAGGTGAGAAGATGCACCTTGGGCTAGGTAAGGTAAATATAGTAACAGAGATAAAAAAAGTATTTTTAATAGTAATAATGTTAATCAACCATTATTGACATGTGATAGGTATATCTGTTCACTGTACAGTTGTAATTTAAGGAATCACAAAAGCTAATATACAGTACTATGTAGTATTGATAATTTGATTAAGTTAATGGCCAGATTGTTTTTCAGAATTATGGTTAAATATTGTGTTTGTGTTATTAATAATTTGTATGGTATTTATTTTAAGTTATACATCGCTTTTGTGGTGATTTTGTTTACCATTTTGTATGACCGGTGTTTGACTTATATACTTTTGAGGCACGTTCCTTTTACTAGTCATGAGTTAGTCAGAGCTAAATTAGGTGACAAGTCATGTTCATTTGCTATGGGCTCCTTAATAACATCCCGATCCCATTTAAACAATTTAAATTTCAATCTATCTCTCTCTTGTTATATTAAAAATCAAGACGATAATTCTAGAATTTCTTCTTTCTTGGAAATGTTGCTTAAAGTAGCCATCCGATGGCTACTAGTCAGTTTTGCTCTAACATTGCCAAGTGTGTTGAATAATAATCATTTGCATCTATTTATATTGTAGCTTTGCATGAATATTCAGTTTCAAATGCTTTTACTGAATTAGCTTTCTGCTCTTCATACCCCTTGTGAAGTAACAAATTTAATGTGCGTTGCCCAAAGACATAGCTAAATGGCCAACGTGGGATTCAGAATCAAAGCATGCCCTCACAGTTGCGAAGTCCTCGACATAAATGAGGTTAAGTGCAAAGTGACCACCTATGCTAGGATAGGATAGACAGAATGATGGCTCAACATTAGTTAAAGACAACAAACTAGGTCAACATTAGTTAAAGACAACAAAGTAGGTTAACATTAGTTAAAGACAACAAACTAGGTTAACATTAGTTAAAGACAACAAACTATGTTCCTTGTCATAGGGTTCCAAGTCACCCACAAGCCGTGAGAGTTTCACGGAAATCAGGACGGCCTCTCACAATCCTGCTAGCAAGCAAGAATCTCCAGGACTGAAAATTAGCAGTCGCCCAGTCGCCAGTGGCGACCTTTTTTGCTGTTGGGCGATAATAAATTCCTTGGGTATTGCCCGTCTGGGTTTTGAGGTTTTTGTAGTTTTTGTCAAGTTGTTATGTTTAAGCTCTCATTTTGTGTCAGACCTTTGAGGTTTCTCATTGTGTAATTGTCAAATGGTTGGTAATATAGAGTACTACAGTGTTATGTCACGATACCACGTGATACTTCTTCATTGCTATCAGTGTTCAGCCGGACGCCATTTGCTCCACTGACAAACCATTGATCCCAAACTCTAACATAATTATTAGGATGTTGTATCTTAGTTTTTCTTTGTAAATTTTAATTGATGATTAAATGTGTGTTCGATAACTAATATAATGCGAGCTTTTGTGTTTTTAGTACATTTTGATGGTAAAATGTTAGATTTTAAAATGCCTACTCCAGAAAGCCTATGAACAGTAACCAACGTCTGGTTGGTGACAGACGGCGCCACCTGGCATTGTGACGACATGACTGTGGTACTCTATGTATAAAATTTGTGTTATTGTCTCTTTAAGGTTGCTTATTGTATCACTTTAAGGTTGCTTCTATTGTTGTCCTTTTGAAAAATAATGTTTTTATAGGGTGACTCTTCAAGCTTATAAGGTCCACTATACAAGGTTCCTTAAATGAATATTGTAATGCTTTAAAGTCAAAATGCAATGATAATAGGTGTGTGCAGAGTTTAGCATCATATCAAATGAGAAAGAGTACATTTAAGCTTAAATAGAGTATAATTTAAAATGAATTTAATAACTTGCCTACTCAACCACAGTTCTATTTCATTGATTGTTTCCTTTTCCAATAAGTGAATACTTTTTAAATCTAGTACATGAATAGTAACTATATCCACAGGATAGATGGAATATTTGTTAGTGATGTTACCATGGTATTCATTATATGACAACAGTAGTCTATTACTATATGTATTTATATGGTTGATTAACCAATTCTACATATAGGCACGTTATTTTTTATCTGAGCATGTGCAGTAAACACACAGAAAAGAAAATTTTGACAGAAATAATATTGTATATTAAAGTTATCACTTTTTATACACATCTAGATGTGTATAAGAGACAGGTACTTTATAGTACTGTCCTGACCCTTCTCCTTAAGGATCCTGACCCTTCCCCTTAAGGCCATTTTTGTATCTTTAGCTACATTAAGCAGTTTTTGTACCTCCCACACAATTGTCCATGTACCATCATTTTATTCTAGTCATAGACTCTTATATTTTAGCACATCTTACCTCACATTGTCATTTTCTTAATGATCCTTTTGAGTTCACTATTTTCAATTTATGACTTTGATGAAGAAGATAGGATCCTAAGATATATGGTATAATGTTCTAAACCATTTAACAGTATTCTTTTTGACACCAAAGCCGTGCACTTTCCCGCTTTCAATCATGCAATTACGTTTAACCACTGAGTCTCGCCATATCTGTTTTAGGCTCTCTTTTGTGCAATGTGTCTAATCACATTTTTGTCATACAAACTGCGATTGAAAATTTTTGACAGCGATTTTCTCTGTCGTTTATCTTATTTTTAGATTAAAATATTGAATCCTATAATCAAGAAAGTACATGTAAATTACTGAGGCTATTTTTGTGTAAGTTTAAATATCTAGTGAAGATGTGTTAATTGATTCTTTAAATAATGAATACCTTTAAGGTATGGCTGAAAGTAGAAAATGACTGGTTATTTCAATTAATCAAAATGTCTAAAAATAATCTAATTACAGTCCATTGCTTACTCACTCAAATTCTTGGTACTATTTAAAGTGATCAATTGAAGCTACAAAGGTTTGTAAGCCCACGTACTTGTAGTATAACCATATACATACAGTACAATGCTTTTAAGGCAACAACTGCTTTAAGTGGCATTAGACCTATATTGGTAATTGTCCAGACACTGTATAACAACAGCCAATCAAGAAGATGGAGGTACAGGATGTTATATTTTCAACTTTCTAGGTGGTTAAGACTACTACTGCCAAGGATTTTATATAATAATTCACATTTTCTGTCTTTTCTATTTCCCTATGGAATGAATGTCCTTTCTCTCCTCACTTTAGCTTTTATGAGGCCTACTGTACATTGTAGTGTTAAAAGTTTTCATTTTTTTAAACTTAAAAAAAAAACTATGACTTACAGTAGTTGAGAACTTGAAATGAGCAATTTTTGATGTTTTTTCTGAATTTGTTCTGTGGCCTTACAATATTATATTTAGTGCCTATATTTTATGGTTTTTTTTCTTCTGCAGACCAGTTGACAATGCATTCAACAGATCTGAGTTTTGTATTAATATTCCATTAAAAATAATGTAGAACAAAATGTGACCTTGAGTCAGAAACATTTTGAAGTAATAAGCTGTGTGTTAAAATGGTTGCCAGATAATTTCATATTTATGTGTAATTTATTACCCCCTTGATAATTGGTTAGTGTTTCTTAGAAACTCAGCTATACCCATCAAACATTTCCTGTACATTTTATTTCACTGTTCAATTTTTATGAGACATAAGGAAGTTATTTCTACAAAATATTCATAATTTTGCAGTTTGATATACGTATGGATTCTTAGCACAATCTTCATTCAAAGTACTATGGTTTTGGTTTTTACACTTCATTTTTGTTTTATTGATTAAATTGTTAATTTATTGAAGGTAAACAGATAATAATTACAATTTTAGTATATTGAAACCTTTATTGATTAAGTTCGCTTTTAGGTAATTCTCAGGCTTTTGTTTTTGTCTACTGAATTTTTATTGTATCCTGTACAGATTTTGCCTGAAAATAAAGAAAATAAAAAAATAAAATAAAACAACAAATATTAAGATGTATACATCTAATAGTTATAGTGTCATGACCATCAATGGTCAGTTTGACAATTCACTGCACCAAGGACCTCACTGCTATTGTGTTCTTGTGTTGAAGAGTGACAGTGGTCAGATGACTTGATTCGTGCGGCGTAAGCTTCATCATTAATTAGCAAGTCTTACGATCTGTTAATCCCACCTAATCCCATAAAAATAGTTAATTTTAAACACCTTTAAAGGATTAGGTTTTATGAAAACCATCTTGAAGGAGACGTCTTGAATAAGGAGAGGTTGATATTCTGCCAAGATCTGTAACCAATTTAAATCAAAATGTTTGAAAGAAAATATAAAGAAACAAATATCTACCATGTTTAGTGCCATCTACATAAATTTATTTTAATTAAATTTTATATATACACTTTTTGATAAATATAATATAATTGATCAGATTAGAATTAAAGTCTTGAATCAAGTTATGTGTTTAATTGAAAAAATAGAGAGCATTTAATTAATAATTGCTAGGACCTCAATCTTGTTGTCAGCTCTGAATTTCTATTCTTGATTCTCAAGTCAAAGTAACTTTAGGCACAAAATAATACCCTTCAATATAGGTCTGAGAAGTCACTTAAGCTGAGTTGCTTCGTTGTTGGCTCACTTTGTCATAAATTGCATAACATGATTGGCTTTGACATACTTCTTAAGAAATTAGCAATGTTCAGTGATAAAATTTTCTTTGAATCAAAGAATAATTTCTGCCGGTATGCATAAAAATAATTAAGCAGATGGATGAAAAAAGATCTTAAAAGAAAAGCAATAAATGTCAAGTATAGTAAAACATAAAACAAACTAAACAATGATGAAAACTAGAAACTAGTAGTTAATGTAAAGTGAAGAAATTTCTTAAATACGAAGAAAATATAATTACATTTGATATACGTCATTCACTATAGTTTAAATTTGAACTTTAACTTATTGTATTAGACACTTAATCATTTCAATTTATCTAATGGTATTGAGACAAAATGTTCTGAAAACAGTTATAAGTTTGAACTATTACACAATATGCCCCTGATATGCTGCTGAATTTTGTTTTATTTATTTTATTCAACTTTCCCTGGATAGAAAAAACAAAATAAAAAACCACCAGAAAGGCAAGTACAGAACAGGTGAACAAACACCTCTACAGAGTCGTCTTACCACCGTAGATAGATCAATTTCAACTTAAAATAAATATAATTTTTATTAAGATAAAAATTTGTCTAATTTGCAAATAACAATGAAAAAATTTAAATAGAAAATATTTTGATAGTTTACTAAAAATATTTGGTATATTTTATGGTAGAATATCAGCCTAAAATGAAGTGGTGCATTTTATGTTGCAAAACCCATTGTATTTCCTAGTTCGATTCTACTGAAAGCATCTCCTATAACATTGTTTTAGCCCATCCATAGGCACTCACCCAAAGTCCTATCGCATGATCATAAGAATACGATTATCAGTGGTTGTCAAGGGGAAATTTTTTTTTTATACATATGGTTTATAAGTTTAAAAAAAATCTTTTCAATTATGTTTCCACAGTTATTCTGGTGTTCAGCCAAAGGCAGATTGGAAGGGTTTGAACAAAGAAAGAATCATGTATGGTGGCAAGTCATACAGCTTAAATTCAAGGTTTGGTAACAAATTTCATTTAGTAAAACAGAAAATAAATAGAATATAGATGTTTGTATTTCCTTGTGAATTTTGATTATTGTTTTAATCGAAAGATAAATGTGTGAACTTATCAGGACGAGTCAAAATTATCAGGGCGAGTCGAATGGCAGAGTGGTTGTGGCAGGGGTGCTGCAACCTAGCTACAGCCATAATTTCGACAGACTCGTCTATGGTTCTGGTGGTGGAACAAGTCTTCTCAGATAAGGACTATAAACCGTAGGCCCAGTACACAATTGGCTCATGTGTACTTTAAAGAACGCAGTACATCTTTCGAGACAAGTAGGGGGTTACCCTGTGTACTTGTCGATACAGCTTTGTTACCCTGCAGTTACCGACCAGTGGGTCCTTTGCAGGATGCACCTACGTAACATAAAAATTAGTTAGATTTTTTGAAATATGATAGATTTAACATTTTAGCAAGTTGAATTCATATTCAGGGCTACAGTTGATATAGTTTTATTCATATTCAGGGGAACAGTAATGAGGAAAACTTCCCAAAGTAAGATAACATTGACAAGCTTAGGAGCGAAAGAAGCAGAAAAAATCAAACAAGAATCATTAAAAAATGTTCTTGTCATGCATTCAAAAGCAAGCGATGAACAGGATACCTTAGTACGTGTTGGCGGAGTCTCCAATGAATTGTAAGTTTATAGCATGTTTTTTCTGTTTTTTGGTGGGCCTTTTGGTGGTGAATTGGGTAGTACAACAGAATACAATCTTTTGCTGTATTTCGCATACTGTACTGCATTCGTTTACATGCACAATTGCACCAACAGCTTAAACGTTTAAGCAGATAGAGACCTAATCAGAGGCAAGTTTACAACCAATGTCTCTTCCGAAAGACAGTTCCCTTTCAAAACTTGCATTGCGGCCCTGTTGCTGGGACACATTGATAGGAGCGATGAAATTGAACTCGATACCATAGTTATGAAAGTTGGTTCAGCGTGGACACAGTTTTTTACTCTATTTTAGCTGACTGGCCTAAGCTATTGTATATGTTGTAGTTTTTCATCCGTCGTTTATCTCTTATGGACCTTCTGTCGAATAAAAATATGTATATCATCCTTTTTGTAAGTATTGAATTTGATATTGCTTTGGTAAGTACTAGTATGAAATAAACATCAAAATTAAATTAACACTCTTATTCTTCATGTCATATTTTAACTTTCATGAGTAACATTATTGACATTATTTGTGAGGTCACTGACCTCCTGGTGCCATGGATAAGTATAATATAAGTTAAAAGATCAAAGGCATTAACAATAATCACATAGGATTAACAATAATCACATAGGATTATGTTAATACTTTTTGGGTTGTGTCCCTTATGATATGGAAGTGAATTTTAAATCAGGGATTTAAGGAGAATTTTATGCTTTGCATCTTGCTATAGCGTAATGATAGATCTACCGATAGATCAGTTAGACCCAAATGTATCTAATTACAGCTAAGTAACTAAGAGACTTTCTGCATTGTTTATGAATGTCTACATTGAGTGTATTCAACAGTATTCATTAATGTTTTTAATTAACATGGTTTTCAATTGTTCTTTGATATGTAGTAAGGATTTGCTGAATGCACCGACTCCAGGTGCCCAAAATGTGCTCCGACACCTCGTGTCAGCTGACAAATGTAAGTTTAACTATTTAAACTCCTTTTTCACTAATAGAAGGAAATTAAATTTACATTAACCTAACCCTTTACATCAGTACATTGAGTATAATTATCATATTTGTTATTGCAGTTGTTGTAGTACTAGATAGTTTATTTATTAAAGCCTGATATTTTTAGTATTTTAGCAAGTCATAATTCTAGCTTATAGGTAAAAATTACATATGTATACTTAGCACTAGATTTATTATTTGGTGTGAATTACTGATTCACTGTATTATTAATATTATTGCTATCATTAATACTTGCTTGATTCATTCTATTCTAACTACTACTCAGATGTCTGCGTCCTCCCACGTCTCATTTCATTCTGTTAACTTGACATCCAAGCAAACTTACAATAATTCAAAGTAAATGATGATAGATAAAATACGAGTTTGGAATATTGATAATACGATTTGATATATAAATCTTTAAATGATCCAGGTAAATATACAGTGATTAAGATGTGTAATAAATCTATTAGATTTCTGAAATTTTAGCCCACACATATGTAAACGAACTCGACTATACAGAAATGATATAAGGAGAATTTCTCTACAAAATGTCAGGAAGTATGGAAAGAGTTCACTCATCGTAGTTGCAGACACTTATTCTATAAACTAAACTGAATTGAGTGAAATAATAACTTATTTAGATTACTGGCACATAGAAAGTAAATTCAATAAAAGAAATGGTCAGGATAATAAGACTAATGATGATAACGATACGCAATGTTTTTACTTCTTTACCACTATTATTTTTGCCGCTGTTATTGTTTTCCTTGCCTGCAGATATTCTTTATTTATATTTCTTTTATTGTTACAAGTGATTTTAGTGTCTAAGAGACAAATAAATTGACTAAAAGTCTCAAAGTTGTGTAAATCCTCCCCCTGGATTACCTATTGATATAAACCCTTTCATTGAATGTTTCCAGGCAAAGATCCGGTGATAGCAGTTTCAGCCAAGGACCTTCTAAAACAACACAAAATTGACATGAAGAGGAAAGTAGCTGCAAGACATGAACAGCAACAAGCATGCAGCACCCCTGGATGCAACCCTGGATCGTCAAGCATTGCAAATGCAGCAAATGGAAACATGGTGGACCTTGGCTCACCTACACAATTCCATGGAAAAGGAAACCCTGAAAGGAGTGTCCCAAAACTTGGGCGGGGTTTTACATCTTGTAACCCTGTAAGGGTTAAGACACCAAACAGTTTAGAGGAGGCCAAGGTAGACTTTTAATGTTCCATTGTAATTTGATGACAATATGAATATACAGTTGAACTTTCCTATAAGTCGAATCCAAAATGGCATTGAAAAATTAGATTAAATTAGATAAAATTTGTCTTAAAGATTGTTAATTAATGGAAAACACTACAATCTGGCATGTAAAATAAGATTGAATATTAAAATACTAAAATATTTGAGTTGTGCAAAATCGACTTAGGCAAGTTTAGCTGTAATGCATTTAGTATCACCCCGATGAACATCTAATGAGTTGATTTATATAATCAATAATATTTTAAATTGTAAATTTTTCAATTTTCTAAATAGTAAAAAAGATGATAGACTATACCATCACAAAACTGTTCATTTAAAAAAAAGAGCGAGAGACTAGGAACCTTGGAATAAAAATCAAACTAGCTGTTTGTTTTTAAAGCAAATTCATCCAGATTTACAGATTGTTGTCAATTTGTTTGTCTTCTTTCATAGCGTCAGGCAGTAGCCATTATACGTGCAAAGGGTGAACTAGCAAAAACCAACCCTAATAAGTTATATAAAGGACCAGTTTCTGAGAAAGCTAAACAACATATTAAACAGAAGGTTGAGAAGGACACACAATCTATACAAGACAAGGAAAATGGTTTGTTTTTATTTATTCTTTTCTATTGAATTATATTTGTTTTTAAATCATATTCTTTGAAGCCAGTTAGTACAATGAATTATTTAGTGTAATTTTTATTAATTGTTGAATAATTATCAAATATCAAACTGTAAAAATATTATTTAAATCCAAATAAAATGTTCATTTCACTATTATTTTACTTCTATGTATGTATATTAATTTTAATTTATTTTAATTGAATAATATGTATTTGGTACACTACAGTATGCCTGTATAAAGGCATCATATGCAATTCATAGTAGATCAAAGTGCTTTTAAATATAGA
Source organism: Anneissia japonica (assembly GCF_011630105.1). NCBI lineage: Eukaryota > Metazoa > Echinodermata > Crinoidea > Comatulida > Comatulidae > Anneissia > Anneissia japonica. Next base: position 232,622 of record NW_022694605.1, on the reverse strand, counting down.
ATATCTAAATAAATATGCAAATATATAACCTAACATTGATATTATATTTACCAGATGAAAGTCCTAAGTCTTCACAGCCAAAGAAACGGATAGTTTTAGGTCTAAAGGTCGAATTAAGCAAAGAAGACATTGAGAAGATTTCTAAAACAAAGTCCCTTAATGCCCATCTCCTCTCTCAGGTGAGTTCAAATTATCAAGTTATTAGTTTGCTTTTTAGATGGGAATCAGGAGAGAACTTTACCCATATGTTAAGATTTATAATTATTTATCTTTATTAATGCATCTTGAAAAGTTAAACATCCTGGGATTCATCTTTTGATATTTATATCAAGTCATTCACATTACCACTAGACTACTTGACAACCTAACATGATGTCGACATGTGGAAATACTAATTGAGTACAAAAATATAACTTACAATTTGGTGCATAAAAATTATTCTGAATCAAAATTTGATACAATTAGAGATAAAAAGCAAATTTATTTTTATTTTAATATATGTAATTTGATTAATCTAATCAAAGTGGCTGGTGGATAATATGTCTAATAATGTTCTTAAATATTGAATTATAGTTAAGCTTTATCAATAGAATTAAAAGGTGTTTTATGGAATAAAAGTATGAACATATGTTAGGAATGGAGCCTACATCACCATTTATTGAGAGAGATGTCAGAAGCTAGAAAGGCAATTAAATGGTAGTAGTATAGAGGTTGTAAAAATGTTAAGATTAATGTAATAAAATCTCTAACTATTTTTCTTACTTGTGTATTAATGGAGCTAAGCTAAAAGCTTAGCACTTATTCCCCTGTAACTTGGCAACAGCTGGCCACAGCATTATTTATCAAAGCTTTTGTGTTGTTTAAGACTTTCTCATGAAATTATAATTCTATCTGGCGCCCTCTAGAGACAGTAGTATCTTTGAATGCAAAATATGCATTATTTCTATCGTATGTAATAATATTTAAAATAATAATAATAATATTAAACCTTATGAATGAATAATATACTTACATGATAAGTTAAAAACATTATATTCATGCTAAATAAATAAATATTCAAAAAAAATTTATCATTTTCATGGAACTGATGTATACACCATTTTCGCCAAATTTGAAATGAAAATTTCCGATAACCCAGTAACCATCACTGGGGGACTTCCAGAGGCCCAGCATTTCAACTCTACGTAGTTATCATCATGAGATAATTAAACAATAAAACTGAATTACTAATGAACATGAATATTTTAAAACGAAAAAAGAACGAAATGTTTGTATTAAAGTCTAAGTCTTAAAAAGTTATTTTAATGTTTACATATACAGTAATTAGCATGATTGTACGTGTTGTCTACTGCTGCTATAGCAAAGGTCTAGCGGCGCGATCCGCTGTGCGGTGTTCTATTCGTAACTAGCTAGCTGCTCAGGCTAGGCCGCTGGAAGTCCCCCAGTGAGTTGTGAGGTGTTGGCGGTGCTATTTCAAAATAATCTCGATAAAATGGTCTATAAGCAAGTCTTTCCTGCATGGTAGCCAATTACAGTTTCAAAATCATCAATATGATGACAACGACAGCTGGGCAAGAAGTAGTCATGCGGTGTTAGTGTCTTAGATACCGTCACATTATTCATTATATAATATTTATTTTTGCTGTTTGCTAAGTTTGTAAAAACGTGCCTAAAGAAATGAAAGGAAAAATGAAAGTGTCTGCATCACAACCTCCTCCTCCTCCTGTTGTTATGGTTATCTGTCTTCTGCCTTTCACAAGGATGTCTTGTATTACACAAGTTTTGATGACCTCATGAAATTATTAGATATTTTATAAAGAGAGTATTGCCTAGCAACGTGATTCGAATGTACTGAGAGGCTCATTATTTTATTATAAAAGTAGATAATGTACATGATTTTGTAAAGTTTGTATGTTTATGATGCTGTTGCTTAATTTAATTAGTAATTAATGAAATGTTGTTTAGTTATTAGTTAATAAATTATATTGGAATTGGTAATGATGGTGATAATATGGTTGAATGATGAATATTATAAAAAGAATAATAATGGTAATTTTTCTTATGATGCTGAAATCTTAATTATTTTATAAATAACTATGAAAATATCAGGGTCCCATATTACAATTTTTTTTTAGTGTGTCATAATGTACTTGCCCTTGCCCAAATATTTTTTTTTTTTACAAATGCTGAAGTTTTACGTAAATTTTTTTTGAGTGTGTGTATTATACTGTATAACAGCTACAAGCAAGTACCGGTACCGTACTCGATTAAGCGCCGAGGTGTTAATGACATTTTTGGAGGCTTCAGTATGGCGCTTATAAAACAAAATTCCATGCCCGTTCCCATGTTACCTATTTCACGTATTCCCGGAGTAATATTCCCATGCTATCATCGTAAATAAACATTTTAGAGAAAAGCATAGTGTCTTCATTGTGTTATTTATTCATTTTAACACTATCATTGTATTTAAAACCCTGTTTCTCAAAGTGTTTTCTCTCAATTAAGCACTGCGGAACTTATTCAAGAGCGGCGCTTAAACGGAAAAAATCATGTTTGATGTGGTGCTTATTCGAGCATTTACGGTAAACGTAAGATTAGACAACACATTATCCTTCAGAATATGCTCCTCTTTGATATTTACAACCAACAGTTATCTTCATTTGAAGATGTTTACAATGGCTTTCACATCTTTACAGTACGTAGTGTGTTTTATTTACAGTAAAAATAGTGAGAGTCACACGGATGACTTATAATATTTTACTCGTCCTTACATGATTTAGGTCGCCTTGGGCAATAGGACTACTGTAAATATCAGAACCTGAAAGATAAATTCTAAAACCAATAAAACTATTTTTGTTTTAAGTTTGAGCTTGAAATGCAAGAGCAGTACTTTGCCAAGATGGAGGTGAAAGAAGGAATGGAACAAATGATGGATTCAGTGATGGAAAAGGAAGTGAATGTCGTGTCATGTAAACAGGTATGCTTATATTTATTATTTGTTTTTATATTCTAGTTTATATACCTCATACATAGATTCTAGCCATCTGATTGGTTAAGAAGCAGGCAATAAAAGTACTATTACCTTAAAAAATAATACATTTTTGCCCTGTCGCGTAATGTGCAAACTCTAGGCCTCAATTAACATTGATGGTAAAGGGGACTGAGACCTTCACGACAAAAGAGGTTGGCCCTTGGCCGCGCCATGGATCAGCGAGTAGACAATAAACAAATATGGATGCTGGTCGGTTCTTAACCTTAAGTATATAATAAATTCCATTTTTATTTTTTATGTGATTTTTTTTTCATATTAAAGATGTACCTCTTATTGGAATTTTTCAAAATAATATAATATAAAATAAATTTTATTTTATATTAATTTTATATTATATTATTTTGAAAAGTTCCAGTTTATGTAACTTTTCTTTTATAATTTATTTCACTTAATTTGTTTTACTTACTAAGCTAATTACAAAATATTTTGTATAGATATTCCAACTAGTAATCTTTTTTTTTGGTTTGTGAATGTTGGCCCAGAAATTATGACAATCAACCATTCGTTGTATAACATCTGTTTTTCATTCATGGTGGCTTAGACTTGTTAATATGGTAGTGCTCTTCCATTGCCATTTGTTCTGGTTCAGATCATGGTATATAGCCCTAGCTTAAGGGTGCATTCACTTTAAATCCGAAAATTTTTGGATCGGAAAGCCCACTCAACTGTTCAGAATATTGGATCAGTATGTAAGGATAGGGACACTGGTGCTCAACCCTACTCATGACTAGAACCAAGTCTTCTCAGTTGAGGACTTTGAAATGGAGATCCAGTGTACACATGTGGCTCGTGTGCACTGTAAAAAACCAATGCATATTTCGGAAGAGTAGGGGTTACCTTGATGCTATGGTTAATTTCAGACACTGCCGTTGTGAAATGATATGAGCATCTACTATAAGTGCCCCTTTTTACGACATCAGGTAGTCATGGAACACACCCATCCGCAATTCAGCACAGTGATGCTGCCAGTTATTGGCTATTCTTTTACTTTAAACTTTGGTTATCTACATAATGCACTTTTCATAGGTGTCATTATGAGTTTTAAATGTTCACTACAAGGATGAAAATAGTTTAAAAATGATGATGTCAGAAACGGGGAAAAAAATCATATTGCACCTGTTTTGTTTCATTAAAATTCCTAAAGACATATTTGCAGATAATGGAAGTGTATTATTAGATACATGTCTTGAGGATACGCTTGGTTCCTTGACATTTTCAGTCAATTATTTAGGCTGAAATAAAGAAACTGCATCAAATCTACATACATTAGAACTGTCAACAGGAATTGATTTTACATTTGGTAAGTCGCGTCCCAATATCGGGTCTTCTGGGTCTCGCTACAATGACGTCAAAGTGGTAGAAAAAATATGATGCCAGCACAAAAACTACTATTGATTCCATTTGATTGATAACTTAACATGTCAATATCTATTGCATACTGACAATATGCATATTTAAAAAAAAAAAAAACACCCCAAGAAAAGGGAAACATAAATGCTCAATACAAAACATTTTATTTTATCCCATATATTGTCTGTGTGACATTTAAAAACAAAAAAAAATTAGTATTGTGTGTGACATTTTTTTAAAATTTAGTATTCAAAATCAATGGTTGATATATACGTAATAGTATTAATGAGATAAAAATAAGTTTGAAAATGTTAATGCATAGATAGCAAGTATGCTCACCAATTAATAATTTAATAAGATGCTTAATTTCGGGTGTGGTCTCAGTGTTTGCAGTTGTTTTTGAAATGTGTACAATTTCTGGCATATTAGAGGATGACCCAGATAGTAAGTCAACATCTTAGCTAACCATCAAGTAACTCTTTTCATGAGCATACTTTTATGAACCCTTTTGAATTAGATGATTATTTATAGAATATCCATATTTTACAATTTCTTGTTGCTTCCCGTTGATTTATAATAAAGTGATTCAATACCTTCCGGAATTCACAATCCATGGGTTTCCGGGCATTCTTAAAATATTCCATTTCATCCATGTTTCTGCAAACATTCAAGTACCTCATGAACTTTCAAATTTTTTTTTTTGGTCGTATGTACATAATTCATCCTTCTCAGATAAAGTTTGCCTACTTTCGGGTGATTTAGCAGTCATGCATCGCAAGCATATAGTGTCCTCACTATTTGTACTGTATGCCCTTGAAGTAAAATGACTTGAGTTAACTACATTAAGGTATTAAATACAAGTTTTACGGTTGATCTATGACAATGTCAACTATTTCAGCGTCATCGTAAAGTGCAGAGAGCATGCCTGTGCTCTGATCTTTGGGATTATTGATATTTATGATATAAATACTAGCAATATCCATTCATATTAGAGTTTTAACATATTTTTTTACTAGATATTCCTTTTTTTTTTATTATATGATTATTATGTTTGCTTCTTGATATATTGTATTTCCTACAAACAGTGCCTTTCTCCACTGAGGTTCTACCATACTGTAACTGCTCTGTGCATTATAAGTAGAAACGTTAATCCACTAAGGTCATTATGGTCTGCATACCCCTATCCTGAGTATCATTTTTTAAGACACAAAAAGGGTGTTTGACAAAAAATTCGGAAACAGTTAATGAGATAAGATTTTTGAATATTTAAAAACTGGGGGAAAAGGGGGCGTAATTTAAAAATACTAGTAAAGGTTACTTATCAAAGTTGATTATTTACTCACTTTGGTAGTGTTTATTTCTTTTAGTGTAAATATACATGGTTCAAGGCTTCTGATTTATGCAAGAAAGAGAACCATCAGTTGAAATGGCATGCTGGGAAACAACGGTTTTTCACCTGTAAGGATTGCAAGACACGCTGTATCACGTTTGATCGTATTCCAAACAAGTCTTGCAGGTGAGTACAATTAATATAGTAATAATAAATAATAATATGTTAGACTTATTTATATTGGGCTTCATGAATAAAAGGGTCCCCCCCCCCTTTTCCTCCACTACAGTCTTGTAATGTCTATGCATAGATCCATACTATAATTGTCAATAAATATAATTCCATGTGATTAACCAATTATTACTCACTGTTGTGTTGTTGACAGTTTTGATGAATTTCATTGTTTTTTCTATCAATGTTTGAAATGTCACTGCTGACAAAAAGTATGATTGATGTATGACAAAGGTAATGTTTGATCAATGATGATAAAATGAACTAGTTTTTAAAGATTTATCTAAATGGATTATCCCTCATCTGAGATATTGATGGAAAACACTGGAAAAAGATTTTTTTTTTGTTTTTGTCAACATTTCTACAATTTACAAGTTGGTGCTAGTCCAGAATATTAGATTTCTTGAAGGTCAATTTGGGCATGTCATGAGCATAAATTATTTTTAATTTGTTTTATAAAAATAAAGGACATTTTACAAGACCTTTTCAAGAATATGGTTGTATGAGACCCATCATTAATAATCTGAACATGTGGAATGTGACCTAAATGACCTATAAATTAATTATTCACAAGATTAATCACTTAGAAAAGTCACATGTTGGTATAAAATGCTGTGACTTAAATATGGATAGGATTTTTTTTTTAAGAGGAATGAATGATATATAGCCTCTAACCAAATTTATTCAGCATTTTTATTGTAAGACAAGAATTAAATGTCTTTAGAATTTTAATTTCATATGACCTACAGTCAAACGTACATTTTACGTACCAAGGGGTGTTCGTAAATTGAAAAATTCGTAAACTAGATCAGTTGTCAGTTTCCAGTACCTATGTCTAGCTATCACCTGCCATTGAGCGCTGATAAGCGGACGGTGGCCAGGCCTAGCACGAACCGACAATGCAGCAGCGCGGTCTACCGCGCTAGACCCTAGCTGAATTTACCTTCGATAAAAACCAACTCAATCCGACGACACTTGCATTATTGGTTTGTTGTTCTGGTTAGGTTTATCACATTAATATAGTGATTAATTATACCAGAAATGGAAGAAAAGATCGAACAATTAATAAATAAATACAACAAAATTGATTTTATTAAGAAAAATATTCATAATCACTTTGTAAAACGTGCGCAATCATACATTTTTTACGGTGGTAATTGGTCGATGATGATGTCATAGGGGGCAAAAACCATTCGTAAAATCTACGTTTGTAAAGTGGATGTTTTAATGTACATCTCAATATTTTGTTTGTTTAGATTTTCAGATTTTTAACACAAATAAAACAGAATAATATAATATATTGCAAATATATCAATAATGACACTGTACACACCTGCTTTTCATGGTGTCTAGTTTTTTTGAATTTTATTGATTCCAGTTCAATCTTCATTTTAAGTAATCACATTATGTCCTTATCCTTAAAGGCTAAAATTTTAACCATAGTCTATAATTTATCATTAGATATAATCTATAATAATATCAATTTTAACTACAGTATAATACAAAATTATAACTAGCTAAAATGTAATAATATCAATATTCAAACAATATATTCATTTTTTTAGGTAAAGTTTTCTTGTTCACTAAGCAAAAAATATTTCATATTGTAATTACAAATATCTTACATTTTTAGTTCTCGATAAAAACATAAAAACATTTTCATTACTACTACTACTTGGTACTTTGTATATGCTAATTGGTGTTAATTTGACAGGAGGTGGAAAGAGTTAACAAAGTAAAATCCTTTATCCTCTCAAATTAAATCATCTGAAAAGAATTGAACTATACTGTATTTAGTAAAAGTTTGTTTCATCACATAAACCGTGCATCCGTTGAAAGGTCCTCGGTAATTGTAGCACAAACACCGGAAATACCTAGAGGTATTTTGGGTCTTGTGGTTGAATGATAACTGACTGTTAATCATCATGTTTTGGTTGTATGAGAAAGTTCTATATTCAGCAGATAAACTCCATGCCTAATAGCATTGTAGACAGACACATCCAACATGCCTTCCAATCAATGCTTATAGCAACAGCAAAAAGTTACTAATGATTATTTATTTATTATTATTTATTCAACCATATTTTCCAAGTATTGGCATTGGACACCAGTAGGCAATCCCCTTTTCTTACCGATTATTTCACCAGAACAACATCCAAAACACTATCTTATGGATGTTTACACCTTAAAACCTTCTTTCAATCTAACTCTTCACTTGTAATAAATCACTTACATACATAGTAATTATTTATGTATAGCTGTTTCAGTGCATTTGGTGAGTATTTTCTTTCCATTGCTCCATTGTATTTTCTTTTTTTTCTATTTCACACAGTCAATTTTAATTTCAATTTATTCAGTATTTGATTGGCAGCAGAATAGGTAGCTGAATAACATGAAATTTACAATTAGAAATTCTTACACTAAAAAGACCAAACAGTAATACCAACACATTAAATACAAAGGAATGAAGTGTAATAATATTGAAATATAATAACACAAAGTTACGAATGAAGGCACAAAAGTACAAATGGAGACCAAGTAAAAGGAGAATCAGCTTTTACAGCAATGACATTATTAAATAAAGGCCATCTCAGTTGTATTTTCAAATATATATTTTTAAGTGGCAATCCCATTTGTTGAGCAACAAATAGATTATTGTTCATTTGGTGTACCTTGAACACTTCCATTTTATTTGTAATCTCCTTATAGAGTTTATTGCCACTTACCTTTATCTTTAATTGCTAATGTAGAGGTATTATACAATCAATATTATGTGTTTCTCCCAGCTTTTTAAGTCTTTTTTGATAAAGATATATGGTAGCCTCATTGTGTCTCTTGCTCCATTTGATTAAATCTAGGGTGTAATAATATCATTCGCCATTATGAAATCTTTTCATAATATCCGTGTTATTTTACTCTTGTTTATGACAAAATGTTATGTTATTGGTTAGCCCCCACACAATTGTGATTTGCTATTTTTAACATTGAATGTCTGTGTACCTCACAGAATTTACAATAGAAACAATTTTTAAGGTACATCCCAATTTAGTGTGGGTAAGGTTAGGCATAAAACTATTCATCCATTTCATTCAACTTGTACTAGGTCATCTTTTTTTTTATTTACTCAGTCATTACAATTATTTATAATTATTTCTTACTGACATAGCAAAGTTAAGAGAACTTTTCAACCAATATGAAATGCTGCCCTCTGTTGCTGATATTTTAATTACTTAAGTCGTTGTGGGATTAATGCCATTCGTGGATCTCGTTTGTCAATTGTTTGATAGACAAACAATAACCGGCATTTCTAAAGGTATTGAAAAAATAGTTTTTGGCATAGTTGTAATTTAGGTTTGGATTGTGAAGGGTACAGTCATTTTAAAGGTCATAATATGAATACTAAAAATACTGTAGGCTAAATGTTATATGTATATATATATATATATAATATATATATATATATACTACTGAAGTTGTTTCATTATTTTCTATTATTCTGTCGGAACACACGTGGAACACAAATGAAATATATATATATATATATATATATATGAGATTAGCAATTCATTTCACCCTGGTTTAGACAATTTAATTCAAGTCTTTAATTTGGGATTATTAATTCATCTGTGACTTGACAAGAATGATGTGTTTATCATTCTAATTTCAAATGAAAACTAATAGCATACAAAATAAATAAATAATAAATAAATACATAAAAGAATTATTAAAAATATTAAATATTATTTTATCTTAAAACCTACCGTATTCTTATAATTGATTTATTTTTTATTGATCAAATTTATTACTGTAGTTTTTTATTGAGTTTTTATTATGGAATATAAATCTTTAGTATGTTTGTTTTATTTTTAATGAATATAGATATATTACATTATATTTAATTAATACAAGCATTAAAAAATATATAGTTTATTTAGAGTATTTCTAAAAATCATATTTTAATGGGATCAGTAAAATGATATTAAAATCCAGAAGTTCAGCATTAGGTTAATTTGTTTTGACTCTGAAAAATATCATGAATATAATTTTGACCTCATCCACTTTGAATTATCATTACTCGTCCATTATGTCAACAACTCAACATGAAGCCACTGGCATGCCATTGCCCAACTGTTGTTTGTATCATGATCCAAAAATCCCTCAAGCTGCAAACAGACAAGAATAATTTACTACAAGTTCAAATTAACAGTTTTAGGAAAAGAACCTTCCGTTAAAAATTCCCAGGGTCCACATTAGGCAACCCAGCCAGCATTCTATTTTTAGATTTAACCAGAATAACTTTCAGTTAAGTTTCTACCTAGTACCAGTAATTTGTTGGGGATTTTTTTTATCTGAAATAATAATAATAATAATAATAATAATAATAATAACAATAAATAATAATGATAATAATAATAACAGCATTAGTATTTGTTTCTACAATAAACATTAATAAAAAGCTATTGTTTGCTTTTTTGATAATTTTTTTCTAAGCTTGTATGCATAATAATATTGACAAATTAATTTGTTTGTCGTCAGGTTGTACATCAGTGAAAAGCTAGTTACCAGAACTATTAAAATGGCCTATAGAAAATTTACTGTTATACTAAAATTTAAACCTATTGTCGCATTTTGACTTAAAACTTACTCATAAAATATAGGCTAATTTTAAGTTATCTTGTTCAGGAGTTTTCCTAATACACTATGTATTCTTTTGCTATGGTCATTGCTAGGGTGATTAGCTACTGATTTTTAATACAGTTAAGTCAAAGTGGTTCATCAGGATTAAAAGTTTGATATGTGACGCAAATGTGGGCAAACTTTTGATGCATTTGACCATACAGTAAAGGTGCTGCTTCTTATAATTTGTCAAATCATTGTTGTTATTATTGCTGTTATCATTATTGTTAGTTAATAGCAGTTTAACTTTTTTAGTCCAGTTTAGTCTTCTCAATATGTTTAATGCACTTTTTCTTTATTATTGTAAACCTTTGTATAATCCCTAGTGTTGTTTGATATCTCACTTAATCCCTCTTACTCCTCCCACTCGTTCTGATAAAAATCCCCTCCCACTCATTTTGACCAAACAAATTTGAATTACCATAGATTCTGTTGATGGTAAAAAATTATTTGGTAACAAGATCGTTACTGAAATATCAATCAATATTGTTGTTATTGGGGAGGAAGAATTTATCAGTAGTACATACCAAATTTACTATCATGTTATCATTATTCATTGCATTTTATGCAATAACTTGGGAAATGTGTCCAAATTGAAAAATACAGTAACCTGTAGCTCCAGTTGGTAGAATATCTATAAGTCGTAAGTAGATGGTCTTGGGTTCAAAAGCTGTTGGGACAATTTTTTTTCTCAATATTTATTATCCTAATTGTGTGTTGTAATTTTATTTGTGTTTAGTCCTTAGTATTTGCTTCATTGTCTAGTTATTCATTCATTCGTCGATCTTTCTTGTCATTAAATTTTGTTTTGAAATTATATAGTAAGCGTCTCTTAATTCGTAAAATGAAAAGTATAATTTTAATGTTAGATGTAGAAACCCTTTAAGTCTAACCATGGAGTTATAGTCTAACTAATGCAAAACCTATCAATGTACTATCCAGATGGGCTAATACTAACCTTCCTGTAGGCGCAGGTGCCAAAGAAGTACATGTATGTCTGTCTATACATCCATCATTTAGATTAGAATACTAGTGTCTGGTAATTTAGAGATTTATTGTTGGAGATATGAAAATCTTGAAAACTCTAGAGGTATAGTAAATTCAATTCACTTGAAATTATATTCCCTGCCATCAAGGAGCATTATCCATTAAAACTACAGTACCATTAAACACAATTATTTACAACAGTCTGGTAATTGGCCTGTATTACAGCAGCTATAAATATGGTAATTGTCAATTAGGCCTATATATTAAGATTTCTTTATAAGGGAATGGGTGATTGTGGACGATGGGTAGGAAATGCGAGGGCTATTATGAGTTTTAAAATTGGAGATGAAACAAGGAATAAGGAGGAAGGGGTGTTATTGCAGGAGTTGCATTGCAAAGAGGTAGATTACATTGACAATTGGAAGGCAGATGGGGTGAAGCCTTGGGGGTGAATAGTAGTGCATCCCCAGACTATTCTCCTTCCCCATTAAAGTGTTTGAAGCAAAATAAATCACACTCAAGAAGTTAAAAATCGCCTCATATTACCTTACTATTAGTTAGTAACCCTCACTTAATCATCGACACTTCACCTTCAACCTCCCTCTTCCCCCCCCCTCCAAATTTGTTTTTATTAAGATATAGAGACGATTAAGTAGTATTTCAATAGGTATCCTATCACAGAGGTACTTTAGTTCAAGGAACTCCCCTAATATTTATATATTTAATATTGCATGACAGCACCTAACAAACACCTATTGTAAGTGTTGACATGCAAGATATGCATAATTGTCAACAATTGCTATAACTGGCTTCCACCTTCAGGCTTCCTTGGTGATCGTGAGACAGTCCACGGTACCAGGAGATACTTTAGTTTGCTTAATCCTCTTCAAATGGGCATTTATCATGACAGTGATACAATCGTCCTCCCGACATGTAAAAATGGTGGAGATCATGCAACAGCCCCTGTTAAATGATATACTGTATCTCCACCACCTAAAAATATTTGGTTTATGTATTTATTTAATCAAAATTTAACATGTTTTTTTTTCTTCATGGAATTTGTATGCTAACATTTTAAAACGTCATTTATTATTTTGTTCTCCCAAATATGTGATCATTTCTAATTATTAGCATTCGTATCCAATACCATTTCCTGTTATTTATTACAGTGTTTGAAGCCTTTGATCTCACTTTCACACATCTAGATGTGTATAAGAGACAGGTAATATTTTTTGTAGATTTTTAGCTTTAAATTGTAAATTAGAAGAAAAAACAAGAAGAAAGTACAGTATGTCCTAATTTGGGCGGTACCAACTCACTGACATTAATGAGTAGACTCGACATAGATGAAGTGCTTATTCCAGAAATACATAGTATTATTATAAATAGTAGTATAAGTGTATAAAATATTATAGAATAGAGTATAATACTACTGTATATCCAAACCTTTTTTGCCTTGGGACCTTAACTTTTACCCTGGTAAACTTGGTAATCTAACATCTGTACATACCTCGTTTACCAGGAAAACATATTTTCATCAATACATGAAAAGTGCAGTGTACCTTTCTAAGAAATGTTATATAGATCAATTTCATTGTCGGTAAATTATATTCCAATGATAAATAATTAATAGCAGCTTCTGTTTATTTTCACTGTCACAAGACATATTCTTATGCTAGTCAAAAAAATAAATAATATGCAGGACAGTGGGAGCTATCGGTGCGGAATGGTGCATTCTGAGTCAATTGAAGGTAGTGACAAATGGAAGAAATAGAATTAAAACTTGGATAAACAATTGGAATTCAAAACTCATTAGCTAAACATAAACAAAATGTCTTTTTAATTGAAAGTAAAAGTAAGTTAACTTTTAATTCAGAACACAAGTTTGGGCAGTGCCCCATAGTTTGAATAACAGGGCTTTTATCGATTTACAGGCAAGTGAATTCCTGGGGAAATTGCTTATCTGTGATGTCTATAACGGGCTAAAGTTCATTAAATTTTCTATAAATTGTTGTGATAATGTATCAGTGGTTGATCTGGTCTTTATTAGCTAAGGCATTATTTATACCAATAGTCTTAACTGTAATTTATTTTTTTAAATTTATTTTTATAATTTATTTTTTTTCTAAAATCTATTTTCAATTATGATTCATTTATTTACCACACAACACATGCACCAAGGATTGTCAATAGCAAATATATCACTGTGAGGTTTAGGGAGTGGAGTTGTTTTGGTCGTGAGAAAAAAATCCTGCAACGTTGACAGGAATTGAACTCGAGACCATGTGATTAGAAAGCAAGCATCTTACCACCAAGCTATTCAACCCTTCTCCATGTGATGAATTTCTTCAAAAATGCATAAAGATTTTAAGACATGGCATTCTGTTACTGAACAAATGTATCATTAGACCAGGGCTATGAATACCCTGTACCCCTACCAGTATACAATAGAGTTCAATTGTTACTTAACTAAATGTCAAAATATTTGACTTGTTATGAAAACAATCCCTTTTTCATGCCAAATTAAACCTGTACTCATTCTCGACACGCGTGGCATTTCAACTCTCACTTGGAAGTCCATTGTGAAGCTAGAGATTGTAATAAACCCCATCATGTTTTCGTTTATCCTTAGACGTGTTTCATTATGTCAGGGAAATGAAGGGTAAGGGGGATCCATTTTAGCATTCAAGTCTATGATCTCAGCTGTCTCAACATAGTACTAAGACTATTCTTATCTAAGGAATGACATCAACTCCACCCAAGTTGTTAATTATGGCAATGATATTGTTTACTCTTTTTGCTTCGATTACTTCTGATTATTTCATGCTGGTTTGTTTACTGCTAGCTAAATTGCAGATTACAAAAAGATTAATTATCCATTTTTGTCTTTTAATTTTTGGCTATTAATAGATCTGTTTTTAGTTGTTAGACTAAATTGTAACTTGCAGGCTTTAAAGCTATCGCCAGCTAACTGATTAAAACTGCAGTATAATAATGATCTCTAAATTCAGATCAGTAACGTAGTTAGATTTTCAATATATAGCACTTTTATACCGACGTTTCAAAGCGCTCAAGTTGTGGACTAACTTGTACAGTAACTTATTTCTCCCGTAGGGTCTCTGCATGTTTAGCCTGAGCTACCCGGTAAATTGGTACCAGCTACTCTTGTCTGTCCACAACTATAAATGGCTGTCAATAAGACAATGTACGGAGTGCTTATTATAGCAGTGCAATTATAACCGCACTTTTATAATACGTATAATGCTTTTTCCCTGATTTTACACACAAATTATTCAAAGTGCAATACAGTACAACAATACATTGTAATTCTGAGCCTCAAAACCATACAGTACTAACGATTCTCTTCAGTTTTCCCAGGAGTTCTTTGATTTAGATTATTTTCTGATATTTGTTTTACCATGTTAAGTACTTGTATTTAAAAAATTTTATCCAGTGGAAAAGTTATTGAAGTCTTACTTCTTGTTGACATTGCCACCTGGTTTCCATAAAACTTTGTTTTGTGGAAATTGTCTTGAAATTTATAAAGTTGATGTTGAAATTAAATTATTAATATTAATGTAAACATGCCATATGTGAAAATTATTTTGAAATATGACGTTGTAAGGATGTTGATAGTTTGTATTACACCCCAGTATATCCATCAATCCCAAGGTGCCACCTGTCACAGGAGTCAACTGAAGGTCACAGTTTCTACTCAATTGCCTTTACCCTCACCTTTTTGTCACCTTCACACCTTTCCTTTTCCCCCTTCTTTCTTCTCTTTGTTTAGTTGTCTTTATTACAAACTCATCAAATACCGATTAGGCATGTTTTTGGAGGTGAAGAAATTCCATCGTATTTCATATCTGAAATCAATTGAATATAACTTAAATTTAGAATTTGTTTTTATCATGCTCACCGTCATAGCGTTATTTCTAAATCACTATAGCAACAAGGAAAAATATTTATAATCTGTATGTCTGATGTGCTGTGTCATAACTTGTAATTTTAAATATTGATGGTATACACAGTATTGATGCGTTCGTTGAGTGGGCGGGCGGATTTAATCTCCAATTAATTACTGCTTGACTAATTACAGTTAATTTGGTCATGACACCAACATTAATGAAGGTGTATTCATTAATAATTAGTGTTAATTGATTAATCATGAGGACTATTTTGTCTATCAACAAAAAATATTTATTTAGCAGGTTGTTGGAAGGAAGAAGTTCATAAACATCTTTAATTTATTAGTTATTAGCATAATAATGTTATTAGTACTGTATGTTTATAATGTTAACAGTATTTGCACAAAGTGGAAATAAAGACAGAAACCAGATGGGGAATCAAAATTGTGAAATTTGTTGCAGACATGAAGAGGTTGAAAGCTGCACAAGTCATAAGTAAATGGTTCCAGCTTTGTGGAGGCCTTCCTACCACAATGGGCCAATAATGGCTGAAATGAGGGTGGTGGTGATGATGATAACGATGGTGGTAGATTATAAATGTTAACAGCTGTATGATAAAACAATGATAACATAAATTTATAAAGTTCCAATTCAAAATTATCAAAGGTGGTATCCATAGGAGAAAAATATGGCAAGATAATAAAATTCCTGACATGTCTCCATATTTTTCTTAAAAGTAAACTGACCCAATCACAAACCAAAAGAGGCAAAGAATTGCACTTTAGCGTAAAGAAAAAAATTCACATTGACCATATTTGTTGGTTTTGCCTCAAAGAGACGGAAGTGTCAGAAGATGATTGGATGAGGAAAGAATATGACGGATGGGGAAGGTAGTGGGTCAAGTGATTCACTAAAATATACTGGTTGATGAAAACTACGTGACAAAACAAAAGTAACTTAAATATAATGTTGTTTAATAGGGAACCAGTGGAAATTCTTCCACTAGCAACAGTGAGGAACCTGCTTTGCAAAATCTTGGCTCTGACTATGTCAAAATAAAATGAAATTTTATTATTATTATTATTGTGTAACGTTTTATTCAAAAATTGAATACATTCTTCACAGGAAGAAAAGAGCTAAAACAACCTGATGACAAAGGATCGATCATTATTATTATTATTTTTTTTTTTATTTATTTATTTATTTTTATTTTTTTTCAACCCGGTGGCAGGGTAGCAATTAACGCCCTCTCCAAATTTAGAAGAGCCGAAGCGTCAAAGGAGACAAAGTCCCCTACAACCCACTCACATTGTAGTAGGTGTTCGTGCTGGAGGTTCTCCGGGGAACCACATAATCTACACCTGCAGTCGCAGTTGAATGAAATTTTGATGGAATGGAAGGCATGACCAGGTATTTCGTCAGAGAAAATAATTTTGAACTTTTATTTTTGTAATTATTTTTATTAATATACAGATAGTATACAGATGTTGGTGAATGAGGTAATTAACGAACCAACCAACAAATCAATCAACTATACAAATCAATCAATCAATCAAAATCTTCATATATTTATGAAAGTAAAATATAAAATATGAACTTTATACTGGTTCGCCAAAGTGTTCTTCCACGAGTTATATAAAAATACCAAAATATGACAGTGTTGTTCATCAGTCTTTTCATCAGACTTATTAATCACTGAAGTTAACCTATAAGACAATGTCATCTCGGATGTCAATCATTTATGATCTACATGTCAATCAGTGTCAGTTATTTCATTCAAATTTGTCAGTTACCAGATTAGTCCACTCAGAAAAGACCCATCAGTCAACCAAGTATTAATTATTGAATGGTAATCTGCCTTTCAACTATCTGGAATTTCTTTGCAGTGCTCACATAACAAACATGCTTAATCAAATAAGTCAATGTACTTTGTAGGGATAGCATGTTGGAAGCATCAAGTTTCTCAGCAACTTGTTGTTTGCTGTAATTAAACATAAACCACATCCACTGAGATGTGTATAAGAGACAGCACATGCACCAAGGATTGTCAATAGCGAAAATCATGATTCACAGATATCATTCTCGATTAAATTTCAATTTTTGAGCTGTTTTAACTCAGAATATTTCATCAAACATTTATGGTATATTTTGAATAAACCATGTAGGAGTACAGTTGATTCAACCATATGACCTATGACCTAGTATTACCAGTCATTCAAACAGTTACAGAAATCAAATCATGTTTTACATTGATTTTCTATTATTTACCCTTTATACTTTCAGTTATTACCAATTTTGAATCTTGAGGACAGTAGAGTTTAATTAACTAAATTAATTTTTAATCAACTTATATTATTGTGTTTTTCAGGCATTGTAAAGGAACCAACTTCGAAAGAGCCTCAATGCTGAAGGTAGGAGATAGAACCAACAATATGTTGCCTCTTTCATTCTTGTAAACATTGTAAATGTATTAATATATATTATTAATTTATAATCCCAAAGTTTTTGTAGGATACATAGAACCTTGACATATGTTAACCAATGTTTATTTCTTGAGTGTTGTCAAATACTATAGTAAAGTTGTGTGTACAAGTGCCTATATACACTTCAAACTGGCTATATACACATCACTTGTGGCGTGTAAGTAGTTCAACAAATAGTTAAAAAAATAGAATTAGTTCCAAGGTTTGACTATAATTTAATAGGTTGCCAACATAAGAGACATTTCTTCCCTTTTGGCACCCTTTTTATATCTTGTGATATTTTGTTTTAAATGATTGAATTAGTTTTGTGATAGTTTTTGACACATCTTGTTGCTATGCATATCTAGTTGCCATGCATATGTTGCAGTTTTTGATGGATTAAATTGATGAATGTGAAGCTGTATGTGATTGACATTTTGCTGTGGAGATGTCCAATAATAAATCAATTATCGAATTAGTAAAAAAGTTGAATGAAAAAATATTGGAATGTAAGTAGAAAAAAAAGAGTTATTGTCAGAATTTAAGTCAGATGGTACTTCAACAAGCTTGCTTTAAGTTTTATCCTTATATTCTTATTGAAAATATCAACATGCTGAACTTTCTATCATTTGATTGGCTGTGATATATGTAGCATAGCAAATATACATACTGATCTTTCAAACTATGCACTATGTTAGCATGTACTGTAAATTGCATGTGATTGGCTAATGGCTATGGTGTTTGAGTGAACTGCATACATCATGATATCAAATCAGCTTTCCCTTTTGTGATTGGCTCTCATACAGCATGTTGAAATTATGGCACGCCTGACTGTGATGTGAATTTGGGGAACAGCCTCTTAAAGTGAAACATATTCTATTGGTTTGATTGAGGAAAAACATGAAAATGTGTTCACATATTTCAATGTACTTGAACATGAATTTCTTTCCAAAAAGTCTTCTACCCACTTACCATGTGGTAAGCCCATGCAGAAAAATGTTAAATTATTACTTCGTTGATATTCAAAGTTAATGGCATCATTTATTATTAAATAAAATAAATACATTTAAAATTGAATGGTTGATACATATATTTTAAATATTTTGTTTCGATTTTATTGGATTATTTTTATTTACAATAATTTAGTGCCTAAAGCAAGAAGCCACAAATTGCTTAAATTTTCTGGCAGCTTAGTTCATATGTAAGCATGTTCCCTGCTCTCTTTGGAGGTTCAAAGAACATTTGTTTAAAAGAAAATTAATAATGATACTTGATACATTTAGAGAGGTGAAATCCCCAAAAGCAGAGTTTGAAGTATTCCATTCATTCTGCAAGGATCTGCACTCTAGATGTCTTCCCTGTTCTGCCAGGCATTCATTTAAATGCCTTGCACAGAAACATAAATAAGAGATACCACTCACACTAGGCCTCCCAACCAGACGCCCATTAACATGCCGCTGTGCTGATACTTCCATGATGGACATATATTTATATTTTAAATTTAAAATAAATAAAATCTGTGAGATTAAAAACAAATTGGTCTAACAAGTGTTCTTGATAAGATTCAAGAAATTTGATTGGTTCATATAAAAATCAAGAAAATTGAATTGCTTAGCAGATGAATATAAAAATATAATAAAGATCAATACAGTAAAGACAAAGAAAAAGATAAAGAAAGATAAGTAAAAGTAAAGAAGGTGCTACTCATTTCATTTGTATTTTATGCTATAGACTAATACGGCTCCAACATTTTTTTAAAATAGAGTACAATGCCAAAATTCACAAAAAAAAGGAAGACAAGATTGGTACATATAACTACCATGATATAAATGACAATGAAAATAAAAGGGAAAATTGTAAAAAGATGTTTAAGAGTAGCTAAAAACCAGAACGCATTTAAAATGTTAATTAAAATGTTAAAGCCTTAACAAAATGTCTTACAATTATTTAAAACATTAAAAAAGTTTAAAATATTTAAAACAGAAAATTTCAGTATTGCAATAGATCATCGTTTAACATTAGAATTTAAATGTAGTTAAAACCTTAATGAAGTGTCTTGCAGTTATTTAAAACATTTATTAAAGTTAAAACTACTAAATTGCATGCAGTATTGCCGACAACCAACTAGCTACTTAGTGAATTGGATTCTGAATGGTGCACTAAGCATTCTATATGTATATATATGTGTAAATATTATATATGTTTATTGTTTACATTTTACCTATCAAATTTCTATTTACCAAGATCCAGCCATTGCTTCCTATAGCATTGTTGTTTTTCAGTATTTTGCCTTTTAATTTATATATTATATATATTATATATAAATTTCATTATCAATTTTACCTAGAAACCTATATTTTTGATGACAAGATTAGAAAGTCATGCCATGGGGTGTAGTCCCACAGATTAAGATTAGCAATCTTATAGTATCAGATGATGATGATTGACGATTAACAATTTCGTAGTTTGATGGAACTCCTCCTCTTTTAAGTATCAATATAATCCTCTTCATTTCCACCAACTGATGATTGTCAAAATGCCAAAAGTCAAATGACATCATCTGCTTTTGTCATATCATCAACTGTCATCATACCTTTGATGAACGGTTTTTTTTATGAAAAGTATGCTCTGAAAATATAAAAACTAAAAAATGAATTTAAAAAAAAAAAAAAAAAAGGAATTTAAATTTTTTCAGTATAACTGGATAACACATCAATTTTCTTTGAGGAAATCTGCTTTCAACACTTATTGGTTTGTGGTATGTCAGAATAATCCTATCAATTAATACACAGCGCCAAAGGCTTGTTTATGATTATTCCATTGAACAGGTGATTATGCTATGAATTTTCCTTCGTTTTGTGATAATAAAAAAATTAAATTATCAGTCTTCCTTTTTAAACACCTCATGTAAATATAGTTTGTGAAATGTCAAAATGCAATCAATGTATGTCTGATTAGAGTGCAATTTGGCATCATTGTGCTTGAAGACATTTACAATGTAAATATTAATAATTAATTGACCATACACCTTTAAATTGGTGACACTCAATAAATATTGGTGCCTTCATACAGTATTAACAACATACAAATATAAATTTAAAAAATTGATTAAAATTAAAAACGAAAAAGTATGATTTGCAATTAACAGGTAACTGATTCAGCTACAGTAATTAAGATTTTCATGATCAGAAATATTTATTAAAAGTTGTTTGTTACTATTTTAATTATTCTTAATAAGCATAATTAATGTTTAGATATATAGCTTGTCCTAGACACCCCTACTTTGCAGGTAACAGAAAAAGCAACTAAAGTAACCTACATCTTGCCCTTTGAATTAACTCTACTTCTTTCCGATGGTAAATTTTCCTTTCACGTATATTACAGAGATTTATTTTAATTTGTTTGTTTCTAAGTGTGCAAACTATAATTCCTCATTCATCATTAGTGTAGTAATTCATAATTATTGATTAATTTTCCCATAATTGACATCCGTGTGACTAGTGAAGATGAAAATTCATTACCAGCCAATTTAAGAATCTAATACAAAAACTAGAAATATTATTATTTGTACTGTTAATTAATTATTGAAAGATAATAAATTACTTTACTAAATATAGGCAATTTGAAATTGATGAAACTGTTCTTTAAGGTTGTACAGTAAGTTAAGTTGTCTAATACTGTTTTGTTTCTAAGTGTGCAATCTTTAATTCCTCATTCATCATTAGTGTAGTAATTCATAATTATTGATTAATTTTCTCATAATTGACATTGACTAATGAAGATGAAAATTCATTACCAGCCAATTTAAGAATCTAATACAAAAACTAAAAATATTATCGTTTATACTGTTAATTAATTATTGAAAGCTAATTAAAATTTCTTTACTAAATACAGGCAATTTTAATTTGATTAAACTGTTCTTTAAGGTTATACAGTAAGCTCAGTTGTCTAATACTGAATCTGAAGATATATTGTGCCTTGAGCATTTCTTCAAGTAATGAGCACTATACAAATCTTATTTATTATTTATACAAATCTTATTTATTATTTATATATATACTAAAGCAGTTCATACTATATAGCTTGTTATGATTCATTTTTTTCTTTGATTTGGTTCAAATCGAGATTAGAAATTACCATGTATTGAACGAGTGTGCTAGTTTCCTTAGATTCTAGTAATGTCTACAGGCAAGGCCGCACCCTTGAGGGATCGTCATTAAATCAACTCTAATCCTGAACGTCTATTAACAAACTGACGTATACAATCGCCATGATGCCCGGATGAGTGGGCGTCCGTTCGTGATTGGTGATATACATTGATTTCTGTACATTATCAAGTTGTCCAAATTTCTTCTGTTTTCTTTTTGCTTCAATCACAGATTCAACATGTTTGAGTTGTTACAAGGGCCAGGGACTTGTTTCGATAACGCCTCTGATGTTATCCAAATTGATTTAATTGACAGGTGCTTACCTTAGCGATTGTATTTTAATTATGATTTTTTAAATCATTATCATCATTGGAGCTAGGGTTTGTCTCAGATCATAGTGGTGATGTATTATTACCCCTACTTTTGCATTGGTATTGTGTCTTTCCCCACTTTTGCAAAAATTCTGTGTCATTACCCCCTGGTCTAACCTACATCTTTTCTTAAGATATTTAACAACTAGGCAAAACTTCCCATTTGTTTATTTTCATTTTCATTCTTTTGTTCCCTAACATTCAGTAGCTCTTGAGTTACCTTATTTTGATTGATTCCATTAAAAGATCAAAGGAAATCCTATGTTAAAACTAATAACTAAGACTATCACATATCTAGCGATGTGATAAAAGAGATAGATAAAATGATAATCAAACTGGAAAAAAGCTAAAATCAGTCCTATATACAAGAATGGCGATCATGCTGAGCCTAGTAGTTACAGGCCCATCTCAGTTCTTCCTGTAATATCTAAAGTTATTGAAAGAGCCGTTTTTAATTAATTTTATTCATATCTTAATACTAATAACCTAATTAATACTAATCAATCTGGTTTCCGCCCATCTTATTCAACATCTACTGCCTTAATTAATGTGACTGAAGATTGGTATGAAGAAATAGGCAGAGGTAATATCATAGGGCTTTGTATGCTAGATTTTAAAAAGGCATTCGACACAGCAGACCATTCTATATTATTAGATAAATTAAAACTATATGGTGTAAGTAAATATATTCCTGATTGGTTCAAAAGCTATTTCAAAAGACATGTATTAATGGAGCTCTATCAAACACTAAAAAGGTTCAATGTGGAATACCACAATTGTTCTATTATAGGTCCTCTTGCATTTCTTATGTATATCAATGACCTCCCAAATATTGTATCACAGTGTAAAGTTAGCATGTATGCTGATGACACAGCCATATATTATGCATCAAACTCAATCAATGATACCATCGAATGTATTAATAGTGATTTAGAATCTGTATACAAGTGGTTCTCATGCAACAAACTTAGCTTAAACATTGAAAAATCTGAGTTTATGTTAATTGGCTCAAGACAACGAAAGACTGGATTTACAGTAGGCCTACGTATCTTCAAAATTTGTGTTTTAAGGAACTCATTCTCTGAAAACTGATTTCATTGACAGCACAGTGAAGGACTAGATATTATATTTTAATTTGAGCATCAAGGTTTTGTATGGATTGTCATTTACCCCCTACTGGCAAGAGACCTACTTCTCCCTGCTGTATTGGATTTAGCCTTGATGGATGGATAGAGGTCCACACTGCTAAGTGGTGATCATTAGTGACCATGTCAAAAGGATTTTGAAATTTTTAAAGTTTTGTTGCAAAATACAATATAGAGGAACCCCTATTAAACTTATAAAACATATTTTTGTAATTGTTAACTCAGAGAAAATCTCTTTTCATATGCCCAAACCCTTTTCAGGGTGTCTCCCTTCCCAATATTTCCATTTTATGGGGAAAAGAGTATTTCTTATTTTATTCACTATGATTGTGATTGAATTATTAATTTTTTTTCTTACCTGATATTTATCATTGCTTTATTGATTTGGTTTGTTCAATTTCATAAAATCTTGAAACAACATAAAAAAATTTATAATAACATCAAATGCCAAGATAAAGTGAACCAAATCACAGTTTAATCTCAATGGTGTATTCTGCTGATTGTCATGAAAACTAATCAGTCTAAACCAACTCTAGTTTTCCATAAAACATGACATATGCATTTAATGGAGGTAATGGCGTAGGTGTTTTATTGGGAATTATTAGATATTCTATCTTAAAATTCATCTTCATGTTCGTGCTAAATGCCATAGGGATTGAAATTCATACAGCGATTTGTTATAGTACTCTATCTTTAGCTGCTTTTTTACTGCTGCAATAAACTTGTTCATTCATTGTCTTTAAATTTGTTTTGTTTGTATAGTGTGGGTGGCTATTATGTACTCATATGACAATATTTCTTCTTAGTAGTAATGAATTTGTAAGTCCTGTTATTTCAAGATTCATATTGGGAGAACATTGAATCATCGAAATATATTATTTTTATTTAATAAAAGTTGAATATAATAATCCAAATAATCTCTGTTGAGAGGACCACACCATTAAACTTGACTATTGTGTATTCTTAACTGATTCATTTAAGTTCAATGTCCATGCTTTAAGTAAAATATTAATTGTACAATAACTTTCTGAAATTGTTTTAGTTTCACGCACACTAAAGCTGAAAAAGAAAAGAAATTGCAAGTTTATTTTACCATATAACATCAAACCTCAGTTGGTCCATTGTTATCAAGGCATTGGATAATATGCAAGGGTTTTAGGAGGTGTTTGCCTTCAACTCCCAGCATCTTAGTTCAAATCCTTCACCACCAGGGTATTTTATCAGAAAAAAGTAACTTTATTGAGACTTACATGGTGAGTGTACCTGCTTACTATGGATAAAATATTATTCCTATTTATTCATTATTTATTTTCACTTCTACTACACTAAGGTTATACTTAGTGTAGTAAGTGAAATTAGGTCTGTTATTTTTTAATGTTTCTACCAATTATTGAGATATCAAGATTTTTGTTGATGAGGTAATTATGTCTATTTTAATCGTGGTTTAGCCTTGACCTAGCAAAATGTGTAACACTATCACTTATAACTAATTCCAAACAAAACATTAGATCCCCAGCCTCTATTTATCTCATTGCCCCCTTCACACTTTATCCTGCCACTCCTATTGTACAGTAGGGTCATCTCCCACACACCAGGTAATTACACTATTATAGATGCTATCAGATTAAGACATTAAAGACCTGTGGGTAATTTTAACTACTGGTGATAATTTAGGTATTTTCCTGAGAAAGATTTATTTAAGTGTTCTTAAACCACCTTGACTTGTGGGTAATTATTCAGCATTGAGTGATAATTGGATGATGATACTGTACTGCAACTATTTTGAGTTTTATTTTCACTTTGATGCTGATCAAATATTTCATTTTTAAGTATATTGCATGTTATTTCTGCCAAAATCTACCCACATTATGTATTGTATTTGTGAAATTTAGGCCTTATAATTGCTTGGTAGGATAATTGCACATATTATAAGTGAGCATCTTAGATATTTGTGGGAAAGGGGATGGGAATAAGAGTTGAAGTTTAATGTGGCATGTCTATCACATTAGATGTTTTTTTGTCTGAAATAATGTTATAGCAAGCTCATAATTGATTCTCCTTTCTTCTTTCAAAACAATAAAGTTATTGTCCAAAAGGAAATCGACCAGATGATGAAATTATTCAAAGAACTTTGTTTTATTCATTTAATGGTTCATTAACACTAATAAGACAGTTGACACATGAACTTGGTTAGGTGTTCCACTCTGCTATCCCACACCAGGGCACCATATGGTGCATATTAAAGATACCACAGAATGGTTCCCCTGTTTTCTAGTATTTCACAACATTTAAGTCAACAAAATTGAGAAATTTGGAGCAAAAGCATTTTAAATGTTAATATAATACTTTAAAATATAACATGGGGAAATGTTGAGCTCAATCATTTATGTGTCTAGGTTGACTAATTTGCTATATTGGAAATGGCTATCAGTTTCACAGACCTTATAAAGTTCATATTTATCCAATTATTAGAAAAAATTTTTATCATTAAAGGCAAATTTTATCCCCATGTTTCATAATTTCTAATTATTATTATTATTATTATTGTTATTATTATTATTATTATTGTTATTATTATTATTATTATTATTGAAGTGCATACTGTTCTGCATGTGCATTTTGTAAATCATCTACTCTTGAAATTTGACTTAATGTTCAGTTAGTATTATTGATATACGTACCATCAAATTTATAAGAGTAATAACATGTTTCCTCTGTCAATGAGAAAGAATTTAGTCAAATTAATATTTTGATACTCTAATTTTGAAAATCATGCAATAAATAAATTTGTTTATTGGAACTTGTAGATGAAATGTTGAATTCTAGGAACAGATAGATGTTGGAGCCACTTACTGCCTACCTTAATATTCCTCAGTAGAAATAAATTGGCTTGGCAGCATCAGAATTACTACTAGTAATCTAGGTTATGTTCCAAAAATGTACCCTTCTCAATGTCATTTGTCAACAGTCTGCAGAATTGCATTCGCAGATATCCTCTTCAGTGATTGGTGATTCATGTTTGACAAATCCTACAATTGTTAGTAGTATTACAGTTTATTGATTTTATTTGAATATTCTGAATCCCAGGTGGCCCAGCACTTTTGTCTGAATATTTAAATCTCAGGTGGTACAGTATTTTTGTATGATATTCAAAATACCTGGTAGTACAGTATTTTTATTTGAATTTTCTAAGACTATGTTCAGATTTAGAGATAAGCCCGCCTTTAGTTAAACCCGGCTCAACAATAAGCCCGGCTTAACTTTGGCGAGGCGTTCAGACTAGCGGAATTAGCCAGGTGCGAGAATTTTCATAATAATGAACCGTAACCAGCAAACATGTTTCAAAACATTGCTCGCAAAATGTACGCTCGCTCACAGTGTAAGAAATTGAATGCTGATTGGTCATTTTGTTACCCGAAGTCAATGCAAGACCCCCTGCAATGATTAAAGCCCGGCTTAGAAAAGTTAAACACGATGGCACGCCAGGCCTAGTAACTATAGGGACACAGCCCGGCTTGAGATAAGCCACCTAGTTCAGACTGGCAGGTGGATAAACCCGGTGAGTTGAGCCGGGTTTCCACCTAGTCTGAACTAGGCCTAAATCCCTGTTGGTACAGTAAGAGCCCAATCACACTTGGGAGTTACGTCGGCCCAGGGCCAGCCCAGGGTCGGCAATTTTTAAGTGTGAACAATCAATAAATGTTAAGCCGGCCCTGAGACGACCTAAAGTTAATCCGACTTTTGAGTCGGCTCAGGTCCCGCAATGCCGGCCCTGGGCCGACCCAACTTTATATCTGAACGTAAGCCAAACCTCAGCCGGCCCAAGACTTGCGCGAAAAAACACCATTGAGAAATAAAATTGTTAAGGAAACTGTAAAGTAATTTGTTTTTAGTTGAACTATTGTTTTTGAATAAAAGTTTTTATATAAGGTCTCCATGCCTAACTAATTATTACTCATAGCCTCCGTGCGAAACATAAGCATCATCACAAACCAAGTTGTAGGCATTGGGAATACCACATGATACAAAGCTTAATGTGGCCAAACATTGACAGCAATATAGGCCTATATAGACAGTTTACAATATACAGGTATGGAATTTCGAAATCGCGAGTCTGGCTTTGCACGGAGTAAAATCGAGCTGCGCTAATGATAGGCCTTGGTTATTATAAGAATTATCGTCGCCATAATCATGGAGCAGAATGCTCTCCGCTTAAAAAATCGAAAAAGTATAAGGACAATTTTTGAAATTAGGTTCATGTTTCGCGCGAATTTCATGTGTTTATGCTAGGTTGTGATTTACCGTTCCCCCATCAAAATGCGATCGCCTCAACTTCCTGTCCTGCCATTCATCGACCCGGCCCAAAAGAAGAAGTGTGAACATTCGTAAGGCGGCTCTGGGCCGATTTAAAACAACTTAAAACAATAATTGTGAATGGAAATGAAGTTGAGTCGGCTGTAATTTAAGGCGACCCTATGCCGGCCTAATAAGTGTGATTGGGCTCTATTTTTTTTAATCCCAGGTCTTACAGTGATTTCATTTAAATTTCCTGAGTTTCAGGTGGTACATTCTTGGCAGGTTTTTTTTTAAGTATTTTTTCAGAATTGATATATTTTGTTTGAAAACTGTTTATACACCATTATTTCCTGTATTTTTTAGTGTACAGATAGTAGGGTTTTGATTTTATGACATTTGTTGTTTTATCTTTGTGTATTGGCCTGATATCGTGTCTACAGATGATATGTAACCATAAGATCACTATGCTCAATTTCTTTTTTCTGGTGAAAGATAAATCATTGTTGTTATATAGACTATGTAATGATAGACACATTGGTGTAATATAACTGATTCTTTGAATGTAAGGTTGGTATAAAAAAAATTCTATTCTTATAATTCTTTATTTTTTAAGAAAACGAGGCAAAAATCTTTGAGCTTAAGTACTTCAATAAGAGCAGATGTGGCAGGCTCAAGTGTATGGGTGTATTGAAGGCTTATAGCAAATGGGGAAAATGAAGAGTGGTATCCAGAATTCCTATTAAGAAAGAACTTACAAGCTGAATGTTGAGATTTGTGTATGTAATTATTTGCATGGTTAAGAATGTACTTTATACAATCAAAGGATGCTTATAGTTTCAATGCATTAAATGATGAATGCAAGTTGAGGAACATTAATGTGAGCACATAGAACTGCCACCTTAAAGATGAACTTGGCAGAGTACCCAAGAGATGAAAAAACTCAAGTGTTAGAACCTGTGCAGTCAATCTGGTATGCATTATATTTAATTTCAACTCGCATGCAATGCTAAGAGTAAGTTACTGACTTGCGCGAAAAAACACCATTGAGAAATAAAATTGTTAAGGAAACTGTAAAGTAATTTGTATTTAGTTGAACTATTGTTTTTGAATAAAAGTTTTTATATAAGGTCTCCATGCCTAACTAATTATTACTCATAGCCTCCGTGCGAAACATAAGCATTATCATAAACCAAGTTGTAGGCATTGGGAATACCACATGATACAAAGCTTACGCATGGGCAGATGACGACTTTCTTTTCTACAGTTAAAGAATTCCAGTATATTGGCCTATTACAAACTCAAGAAACCCCGTTTTTGTATAGCACACATTAATTTAACAAGTTTATATTCTAAAATTATAACACTGTATAGCGGTATCATTTTTTCTGTGAACGTCATCCTCACCAACCACGTGCGTTTTGTGTCAACGTTCGTAAAGTTACTCACGTGACCCCGAGGACAGAAAAAATCTTAATCGTTTTTTTTTTTTGTTATTTACTTGTTTACTTTTTATGAGTGAAGCTGGTTCTAAATAGCGTCAAAAATTGTTTGTGAATGAACTTAATATGAAAATAATTATTATTGCCAAATAGATAGACCTCGATGCTACTTATTCACAATCAGTGTCTCCGGTCTGTGGCCAAACATTGACAGCAATATAGGCCTATATAGACAGTTTACAATATACAGGTATGGAATTTCGAAATCGCGAGTCTGGCTTTGCACAGAGTAAAATCGAGCTGCGCTAATTATAGGCCTTGGTTATTATAAGAATTATCGTCGCCATAATCATGGAGCAGAATGCTATCCACTTAAAAAATCAAAAAAGTATAAGGACAATTTTTGAAATTAGGTTCATGTTTCGCGCGAATTTCATGTGTTTATGCTAGGTTGTGATTTACCATTCCCCCATCAAAATGCGATCGCCTCAACTTCCTGTCCTGCCATTCATCGACCCGGCCCAAAAGAAGAAGTGTGAACATTCGTAAGGCGGCTCTGGGCCGATTTAAAACAACTTAAAACAATAATTGTGAATGGAAATGAAGTTGAGTCGGCTGTAATTTAAGGCGACCCTATGCCGGCCTAATAAGTGTGATTGGGCTCTATTTTTTTTAATCCCAGGTCTTACAGTGATTTCATTTAAATTTCCTGAGTTTCAGGTGGTACATTCTTGGCAGGTTTTTTTTTAAGTATTTTTTCAGAATTGATATATTTTGTTTGAAAACTGTTTATACACCATTATTTCCTGTATTTTTTAGTGTACAGATAGTAGGGTTTTGATTTTATGACATTTGTTGTTTTATCTTTGTGTATTGGCCTGATATCGTGTCTACAGATGATATGTAACCATAAGATCACTATGCTCAATTTCTTTTTTCTGGTGAAAGATAAATCATTGTTGTTATATAGACTATGTAATGATAGACACATTGGTGTAATATAACTGATTCTTTGAATGTAAGGTTGGTATAAAAAAAATTCTATTCTTATAATTCTTTATTTTTTAAGAAAACGAGGCAAAAATCTTTGAGCTTAAGTACTTCAATAAGAGCAGATGTGGCAGGCTCAAGTGTATGGGTGTATTGAAGGCTTATAGCAAATGGGGAAAATGAAGAGTGGTATCCAGAATTCCTATTAAGAAAGAACTTACAAGCTGAATGTTGAGATTTGTGTATGTAATTATTTGCATGGTTAAGAATGTACTTTATACAATCAAAGGATGCTTATAGTTTCAATGCATTAAATGATGAATGCAAGTTGAGGAACATTAATGTGAGCACATAGAACTGCCACCTTAAAGATGAACTTGGCAGAGTACCCAAGAGATGAAAAAACTCAAGTGTTAGAACCTGTGCAGTCAATCTGGTATGCATTATATTTAATTTCAACTCGCATGCAATGCTAAGAGTAAGTTACTGACAGAAGCATCAACGGACAGCATACTTTCACGTCTGAATGTTTTCAACATGGAGCCAAAAATGTGACATTTAAATGTTTTTTTACAATGACTGACAGTGTTGTCATAAAATGTGAAATAAACTTGACAAACAGAAAGACATTGCACTGAAAATTCTCCTACCTACTTATCACCATAACATATACATTGACCAATCAGATTATTTCTTGCTTCATAAATACCAAGGGACCAATCAGAAATCACCCTATTCCTGAATGTTTTATATAAATTGCAAAACAATTATTCTTTAAGGTTTGAGTGTTTTTGAATTACCAATTTGAAAATATATTTTGAATTTAATTTGTTTAGTAAAGGTCAAAATTTGAAATTGGTTTGACAAACAGCTTCATGCAATTGTATTATTGGTGAAAGTAGGTAATGAAGTGTAAAATGTGTAGGCATCATGAAATTAGGAAGAGTTCAATATAATGATCACAAATATGTCTAATTAATTCTATTCTATCCACATTTAAAGGTATTTGCTGGGTTGACTAAAAACATTTTTATTTTAATTGCTGAAATGATATTGTAAGTTCTGTCACATCAAATTTTCCAGTCTAAAACTAATTTTATAACCCTCCACCCACCCTTATTTACCAACTTTTCCATCCCTAAAATCTTATTATTGAGAGTTTAATAACATTATCACCTACCAACCCTTAAAATATTTATCACCCACCCTTTAGTTACCCACTTTTCCATCCTTAAAATCTTATTATTGAGAGTTTATTAATATTATCACCTACCAACCCTTAAAATTTTTATCACCCACCATTAGTTACCCACTTTTCCATCCTTAAAATCTTATTATTGAGGGTTTATTAATATTATCACTTACCAACCCTTAAAATGTTTATCACCCATCCTTAGTTTTCTACTGCTACAACCTTGAGTATGGAGGTTATTTTTTCTTTCATTGCAACTTTAGTCATACCGGTATATAAATATCACTAAAGCTTTTGCTATGCAACTGAACTCCAATATCATTTGCTGCACATTTCTATTCACCTATTTTCATTACCACTAAGATCATTTTTATCCTATAGCTGACGTAATACAAAACTTTATTTCCAGCTTACTATGAGTCTAAATGCGTCATTACATCGCCACAAGCCGTACATGCATCTAATTCATCAGGTTAATTATTGGTCAGTTACCCTAGTACTCCATATATGTTTGCTGCCCTCATTGTTACAACAAGTTTTGAACTTTGCAGTGATTATAACCCAGATTATTAGCCATTTGATTTATACTTTTGATTACTGATGAGGATGTGTTGTTTCTAATACATGGTCAGGTTGTATACAGAATGATACAATCTTTTTATTGTATTATAATTTGAAATTAACCAATTTTAATTTTTGTTAGAACAAAAAAAAAGAAAAAACTATATGTATGATTCTGTGTGTCCGGCTTTAGAGTTTCCTTCCTTAATGTTAATATTAGTGATAGTAATATTAACATTACTATCACTAATATTAACATTAATATTAGTGATAGTAATGATCATTATGTTGGAAATCCCTATCATAATTGTACTGGTTGTGGTACTACTAACACATTGCTGCTTAATGAATACCTCATTATTAAATACTTTGTCTTGATATTAATTCTGATTAAAAGATATACTATATAGGCATACTGTAGGGCTTAAATTAAGACAGATATGAGGCATACTCAACCAGCATTAAACATAAAAATCCACAGAAAGCCTGGAATTGTATAGTTATTTGTTTATTTTTTGTGTTTTATTAATATTTGTTTATTTTTTGTTATAATTTAGCCCTCCAGCTAATCTAGCTGGAGGGCTAAAATACAAGTCACAATAGTTAGTCTTTCAGGTGATACATTTAAGCCTTTGGTCTTGTGTGCATTTAACACAGAACACTTAGGAAAAGAGTAGGGGTGTACTGCCCAATCACCACCAGAATGACTCCACTGGAAATAAGTCTTCTTCTAGACTTTCGTGGGCTATCCTTGGTGTTTACACCGAATAAATCCAATCCAGCCTATTATAGGCTAATATATTTTATTTATTCATTTATTCAGAAGTCTATACAGTTACCAGCTCGATGGAACTAAATGCTCTATAGTCTTCTTTGATAAGGCTATGGGCATATAGTTTATCCCTAGGCTGTTTTAGATTATTGGAAGGCAAAGTATCTTAACCATCAATGCACAACATCCTCCAAATGTTGTACATTTCCAGTGATGTTGTACATTGGTGCTTAAGATGCTTGCCACCTTAACCATCAATGCACTACATCACTCCAGATGTTGTACATTTGGAGTGAAGAAGGCAAGCATCTTAACCACCAATGTACAACATCACTCAAAATGTACAACATTTGGAGTGATGTTGTGCATTGATGGTTTAGAAGGCAAGCATCTTAACCACCAATGTACAACATCACTCAAAATGTACAACATTTGGAGTGATGTTGTGCATTGATGGTTTAGAAGGCAAGCATCTTAACCACCAATGTACATCATCACTCAAAATGTACAACATTTGGAGTGATGTTGTGCATTGATGGTTTAGAAGGCAAGCATCTTAACCGCCATGTACAACATCACTCAAAATGTACAACATTTGGAGTGATGTTGTGCATTGATGGTTTAGAAGGCAAGCATCTTAACCACCAATGTATGTACATCATCACTCAAAATGTACAACATTTGGAGTGATGTTGTGCATTGATGGTTTAGAAGGCAAGCATCTTAACCGCCATGTACAACATCACTCAAAATGTACAACATTTGGAGTGATGTTGTGCATTGATGGTTTAGAAGGGCATCTTAACCACCAATGTGCCTGTCTCTTATACACATCTAGATGTGTATAAGAGACAGGTATAGTTATCTGTTTATTTTTTGTGTTTTATTAATATTTGTTTATTTTTTGTTATAATTTAGCCCTCCAGCTAATCTAGCTGGAGGGCTAAAATACAAGTCACAATAGTTAGTCTTTCAGGTGATACATTTAAGCCTTTGGTCTTGTGTGCATTTAACACAGAACACTTAGGAAAAGAGTAGGGGTGTACTGCCCAATCACCACCAGAATGACTCCACTGGAAATAAGTCTTCTTCTAGACTTTCGTGGGCTATCCTTGG
>NW_022694605.1:181892-196726 GCF_011630105.1 Anneissia japonica | reverse complement strand
AAAGTGGGCCACATGACGCATACAAGTTCACCCCTACGAAAATGTGGCTTGCTTCTATGTCCCTTGAGAGTTTAGAATTTCATAGAAAAGTTGAGCATCTTATATCAGTGCTGTTAAAACTTAATTGCTTTTGGCTTTCTTCGGCCTTGCTGGTTGCCTGACATTTGCCAAGGTTATTCGTTTCATGACTTCGCTAAACATTTGAAAGCTGCCACATATCGCTGGACCCACCTGTTCATTGTGACAATCCTGTGAGGGGAAAAAATCACTTGCGATAAAACGTATGGATACTACCAGCTGGAAAACTACACTTTTTTAAACTTTTTAATCGGAAAAGAATATTTTTTTTTATGAAAAATACCATCTTGTGTCAGTGTAGTGAGTTGAAGATGATTGATGGTTTCTTGTCCATTTCCTGTCGAAATTTTCTAACAAATTTGATCGTCGGATTCCTCTTGCCAGAGCCTTTTTTTATAATTTTTTGCTCAGTTTAATTGGTTTTTTATATAGTTATCAAGGCCAAGTAAATCAAACGTCTCCTCTTATATAAAAGTCTATCATCTATATAGATTAAGTTAAAGGGTTTGTACTTTATTACTATATTCTTAGTGTCTTTATTATTGTATATATTTTTGGTGGCTTTGGTGGTTAATTACAAGCAATTATTTAATCAATCAGTCACTGTAAAGTTAATACTGTGCGTGCAGTTGCTGGAATTTGGCACCCAACAAGGAGATGTTTATAGTGAAAAATGATAATAGTTTGTAGACAAACTCTTGTGTCACTTTTTACACGGTATTAATAAATGGTTGATGAAAAAAAATTATCCTTTTATGACAGCTTTGTTAATAAGGTTAATGCTTATAATCAAAAATCACTATAAAACAAGGGAAAACATACAGCAAACCTGGATCGTGGCCTAGAAAGGGCACACGCAAGGCGAAGAAAAGTACAACATTAAGTAAACCATCAAAATCCACACACATATACGCACACATGCTGTGTAGTGTTGTGTACTGTGGTAAACACCGTACCCTAAAATAACCAAAAAAAAAAGTTCCCATCACTTGCAAAAAGTTGACTGGTATTGTACTTCCTTAAAACATGTCTGCTTAGTTGACCTTTTATTTTTAAGTGTTACAAGTACATTCGTTGAGCACGTATTTGAGAACATTCTCATGTAATTCCGGTGTGCAAGACTCCACACAACTCGACTAATCATAGTGCTTTTGACATGCAGCACATCTGTGTTGAACCGATGCCTCAAGATTTTTTAAGTCATTTTCTAAAGACACATTTTTATCCAACATGCAAATATTAAGAAATAATTTTGTTGCGATGGAGCACATGGTAATCCCACAGATTAATGTTTCATTGAGACTTTTACTGAATTTTTATATTTAGTTCGAAGATGTCCAATTATTTATAAATTTGATGCATCCTTTCAAAATATTGTCAAATAATTAACTATAGATACAAAATACTTAATGTGAATACAGCAGTTTCCAGTTTATCCAGTTACTTAATTTTATTAATATTAATTTTAAGCGTTATCAGTAATTGTTGAAATTTGTCATATAGTATATGGCGTTCAAATGATATTTTTTTTCAAAATAAGTGTGGGTGCGTGCCGAACAGCACGTATGAAAACAAAGACGAGGTAAACTGTCCCTGTAGAAATCACCAGCGAAAAATCTGTCACATGACTAACCACTTCATATTGGGATGTGAGGTAAGGGAGGGGGACAAACTTGCAGACACTTGTCTAACTTGTAATTGTTTGAAAACCCCCTTGAATTAAACATGGGTCAGAGGTTATATTGAACTTCCAGTCAAATCAGGAGTGTGTTTTTTTATTATTATTTTTCATTTTTCCTTATGTTGGTTTTTAATTTAATGATCATATCGATGAAGCATTTTAAAATTTGTAATGACAGTATTAATAATACATTTGTAATGAGCTCTGAAAAAGCACAATTTTGATTAATGACGAAATATTCCTTTTGTTAATGAATTGAACAGAATTATGTATTTTTAGTTTATTTGAATATACAGTAATTCACAAATCATGACATCACAATTATGACTGATAATTTTTAAGTTATTTCAGCTAATCACAATTGCTTCATATAATTTATACCTAAATTTGAATTTGTTAAAAGACCATGATACATAGTAAGAATTATCATTTTAAGATAATATATAATTCCTCTAAGAATAGAATAAACTTCATAGTTACTCAATAAAAAATGCAATATACCTAACTTGTCCCTAGTGACTTAAACAAGCCCTTCAACTGTTTTGGTTTGTGAAATTGAAGGTTACTATTAAATTTAAAGTTCTGAGCAAAAATTTTTTTATGAATGGCTTTAATTCGTTTCTTGTCTCCTGAGCATTGGCACAGGCGGATGCCCTCAATTTAAAGACTGCTCATTTCATTTGGGACTTTGGTAGCGTTGCAAATCAAAGTAACCAAGTAATTTTCAAATAATGGAGGATCTGTTATACTTACAACCAGTCTTGCATATTCAGTTAATACAGTACAATACAATAATCTTCATTTCCAGCAACAAAATAAATTAATACAATTCATGTCTTCTAAATAAATAAGTAAGAAATGGAGGGAATTGTGAAAAACTTATTTGATGTTTTCATACTCAGTTATAAATTTAGTATTCAATTCATACATAGTTACGAGGTTCAAATGTTAAAAGTATTAAAACAATCCTGTTTTCTTTTATTACATCGCAATACCGGTTGTATACTTCTTAAACTGACCATTAGATTCTGCTTTATTGAATATATTCTAAACCTAAGTTTCATTTAATATTGAATGTGGCTCATAGATGACATTTGGTGGGTAAGTGCCCATCCTCCAAACCCATAGCCTTTGGTTCAATGCAGGCTGGTTGTCATGACTCACGGAGAAACTTGGTTATAATATAGCGGGGCTTAGCGAGAAGGTCCATTTGTTGTAGAAGACCGAGGGTTCCAAATGACATTTTGAATTAATTCCTAATGACCCTTTATATATAAGTACCGTACTTCATGTGTGTCCCTTTTGCACCCCTTTTATTTCAACTCAAATGACCTGTTCAGCTCTCAATTACAGAAGGACTGATAATGGAGGGTCCTCTTCCTAGTAATTATCCACTTCCTTTCCACTAGCTGAACATTTGATGTTTAAGAATGTTATATCCTATGAAGATATTGAGCATTTTGAATGTTCAAACTGCTCATATAAAAATGTTGCTGAGCTAGTATTTTTCCTTTGATTGGCTATGTTCCAGTTTATACCTTTGTTTCATCTATTATTTAAATTCAATTTTCAGCTGAATATAAAATCAATCTAATTATAATTTTCATTGAAAGTCATGATAATCTAAATGGATTGTAGGCCTATTATTATCATCAATTTTTTTTAAAGTTATATAGGCCTGTTATTAACAGTTCATTTGACAGTATCATTGGAGCAAAGTCATGGAATTTGATTTAAATCTAGGTATACTAGGTAGGAACTTTGAAGTGAATTCATGGAAATAAGAACAATATATTACTAGTATTACCTATGGATTAGTAGGATTACTTAGATCGATAAAATTCACCAACTGAGATTATTGGACAATTAGGATTTGGATTAGGATAGAGATTATATGATTTGGGATTAATAAATTGGCTAGATGGCGTGCACAAGTGGGATTTTAATAAATTTAGAATCAATGAATGTTCATTTTAAACTTTATTTTACCAAAAACTCTCATCACTTGTTGAAAAGACATGGACTAATGAAATGGGTCTCAAATTATCATTTAAAAAAAACAACCATTAGGTCACTTGGCCCCTGCTGCAGTAGCCCTTCTTGAGTTACCTACCCTTAAATTTCCCTTCATTACAATTACAAAGATATATTATTTAGGTCTTAATTAAGATATGCTTTGTGAAATATTAGTTGTACAGTATTAGTGTCTACATTTGTTTCTACTACTTTGAGGAGCATAACCACTTTCCGATGTCAAATTTAATACTTTAACGATTTTAGAAATCAAAGTCTGACTGTTGGTCTTGAGTGTTTGATCAAACCTGATAATATTTAGTAAAGGCTCTGAAATGTGTAATTTAGTAATTTACTAGGGTTGTTGGGTCTGTGCATGTACCCATAATGAAGGTCAGATGATCACATCCCTATACCTCATAAAATGCTGAATTATTCCCTCTCACTTTATGATGAATACAATGAAAAGTAGATTGCTTGAGTAATTTGGAAATATCAAAATTTGCTGTAGCAGTTGGTCCGGGTTGGATCAGTGCATGGAGAATTGTTAGTTTGGTTTATGAGCACTTGGGTAATTTGCGGGCTTGCGTGTGATGCTTTGTTTGTGGGTTCATTCATTGATTCTTGGTTGTTTGTATGTAGGAGAATGTCAGTTTATTTGTAGATACTTATTTTATGGTTTTTGTGGGAGGAGTTCTTCTGTGGGAAGGCATTATTTGTAGGTTTTGCGGAGAACTGTTGGTGGTTTATTGGGTTCCAAGTCTCCCGTGAATTGTGGGAATATCCTGGAAATCACCTCCATGAGCAAGTAAAAAATCTCCCTCAAATTCATGATATTTGAATTTTTTTGCGACTGTATTATCAATTGTCTCCTGGAAGTCAGATGATGCGTATTGAAGACCCTTCTTTAACAACTTAAATAAAATAATAAAATAAGCAGTAGTGATTAAGACAACAACCATAATTTAATTTTAAACACGAGTTACTGCCCTTTAGGTTTAACATACTATGGTTTCCAGTTAATGTAAATTATATTAATTTTTAAAATATCTTCATTAAGAAATTTACAATGTAACAGATAATAATAATGATAATAAATTTAACCACTGAAAATATATCAGTTATTGGCAGCCATTGACTAGAAAATCTAATTGGCATATTACATCTCATGATATTCTTATATTATATTATATTAAACTATACTGTATTATATTATATTATTTTATGTATAAATAATATATATTATAATAATATGTGTAATATAATATATGTATAATATTATGTATATATAATATTATATTATAAATACTGAGTCAGAATGACTGAGTATGCTTGTTAATATTTATTGAAATTTAAAATATGACTATGATTACAATATCTGCTATACAAATGTATAAAGCTTCATAAATACCGTCTTTCCCAGGGATTCGTGAAATGCCTTCAAAGGATTTGATCATCGGTGGCTCCATCTCCACCCACACAATCTATAAGTAAACACTAGTAAACAAATTGACTAATAAACCAAAGTGAATGGCGGTCCCCACTGTTGTGAACATCAATCGGTATTAATCAATATAACAAAACCTATCTTCAAAAAAGAATAATGAAATACGTTTATAAAAAAGGTAAATTTTGAGTTTACATAATAAGCAATAGTCTATGTATAGGTACAATAGCTACCTTCGGAGTATTTGGCCAGGTGGAATAGGAAATATATAGAGACGCCTGCCTTTCTCAGTGGGATAGGACACTTGTTCTTACTTAATCTTCATTATTTTCTTTATCTAGCTCATGTATGCTTTATGATTTAAAATAATATATTTTGGACAGTTGAACGGTTTGTGGGTCCTCTCCAGTTCAACAGATGTAAATGCTCTAGAAAATTGTAGGAATTCTTATGTATTCTGCCATTTTAGATCAAAATTAAAAGTGACAGATATTGACAATTTTTTGAAATCAGAATTTCCCTTTTTTTTGGTGATTGTATCCAAATGTGTCAATAGTTTTAGTGTTGGAGAACTGAAAACTGGAAAAAAATATTATATCAGAATAATGAACTCAAAATGAAGAAATGAAAATAAAGATATCAATATTTGGCTTTTTTCTTGATAGATACCCTGGTATTTTAATCTTTTACGGAATCGGTTAGTTCTCAAAAGTAAGCTTGCATGGATTTATGCGATTCATCCAAGTCCTTTGATATCTGTCATGGATTTGTTTTGCTCTAGTTGTTTAATAGAAGCATAAACCTTGTTTTTGTTACCACTTTATATAGTTTTAATTAATTACTATTTAAGCTAAAACTTCCTCTAAATGTTTTTGTGGTGTTTAAAAATATATTTGAATACATGGTCAGCCACCATTCATTTGATTTTGGAGAAAAGATTACACTTATTTATGACAAGTGGTTTTAGTCCCTGGTGGCGACAGTTTGTTGATGCCATAACTTCCCAGTCTTTGAATGGTCTTTTTTAACAGTTATTTTTATGGGTTTCCAGGTTTTATGACCAACAGTAGATATCATTAACTATGAGTATTAAAAATTGCATCAGTATCACAGAACATGTAAAACTACGGTACTTTTATTTTAATTATTTCTGTCCTACCTGTTTGCCAAATTCATCTGCAGGACCAAGAATGTGATTAATGCTGTATTTTACTAGCCAGTTTATTAATTGACCACATCAAATGTCACAAAGGGGTGGGATATTTATAAAGGTTAATCTCTAACCATTGCTGAAGTTTTTCATACACAAGCATTACAAATAGTGCATTGGTTATATGTACTTTTAACCACAAGTCATGGTCAATGATTTTCTGTGGACCCTTATCTTAAAAAATATTTTGAGTGACAGACCTGTGTTTGGATTAAAATTATTGTTCTTTAGACGTGAAATTGACCCATTATAATGTTTTATTATTAGCAAAGATGTAGAAATGTAGCTTTTTTTTGTTTAAATTTGATTTAAAAAGATATTATGGATGATATAGAACCATTAAAAATTCTTTTAAAGATAGCTGTGGTAAAATAGCTTATAGGCAACTTAAAAATATTCTTAAATGTACCCATTTCTCTATGATGTACCACACTCATAAGTTTATAATAGGTTTACGTATCATTTTATTGTATAGCAATTCAGTTTGATATCATACTTGACTTGTAGCTTTAAAAAAAAAGAACATTTTTCTATTAAAGGTTATTCACTCCTGTCATTAGTAAGTTTGTTGTAGTTATTTTTGAATGAGCTTTGATAAGTATATATAATGCTGTCTTACAATTGAGTGTTAAATCCTATTGTCTGCCATCAAGTAACATGTTTGTACCTTAAGGATTGTACGTCTTGGGAAACACTACATGTTACCAGACCTATGGTGTGTAAATAGGAACATGTTAATCCTGTTTAACTAAATACTTTCTGAGAAGAGTTTTTCTTGGATATTTGATTTTTTTTTTCATCTGGTATAATTTGATGTGATACATGAAGATGATTATTGATAGTACTTTTATAAGTGTTGCGTGACTTCCTTTGCTATCTAGAAGTTCTTTTATTAGTAACATTGTCTGAAATAATTGCTAATGACTTTAGGTTTATCATTAGCGTGTGTTGTCGCAGACAATTTTCAAATCTTGATTGTTCCTGAACCAGATCAAACAAAAGTTGAATCTCTTATTTCCATCTGAATTTGCGATTTTTCTTGAAGCCCTTCTTCAGTATCATCTCTGCGGAGGTCTTTCCACAAGATAATATCAATACTAAACATACAGAGTCTGAAGATGTTACCTCAGCCGACTTTTGTCTTTCTCAATAAGCCCAACCTGGGGGGTGAAGTTAAAATCTTTCGTTATGAAATTGTCTTTATTAGACTGCGAGTGTAGTGTCATTAGTTAGTATTTGGTTTCACGTTTGTGAAGGTCTTCGTTGGTGGTGCTTTCCATCTACGTCATCAACAGACAAATAACGGTTTGATCAATTGATTTGTCATAGAATACAACAGCATCTCATCATTAAGATAAAAAATGCAATTGATTTCCATTGTCATATCTCCTTGTATCTATTACCGTCATTGGCGGTATCGCGTTTCGACCGCATTCTGACGTGAACAATTGAGATTCTAATCTGGATCAATCAATCATCAATTACGAGCATGTTTCTCGGATGTCACACAAGAGCATGACCTACTGGTGTTGATTACGGTACGTCATTGTCTTCGCAAATAATGCTTTATGTTTGGTGGATCTCCCGCGTTGCTATTTCTAGTGCTGCTTTGCACGCAGCTTATTCATGACCTTCACTTGGCCCATCTTCATAATCCAGTAATCTCGGATATTTTAATCCCTCAATTACTGATCTTTTAAATCTCATAATTATCCTTTTTTTTTTACAAATTTGCATCATGATAAACTGTCTGTATTGAGCCCAAAAAAACATAATTTCAATATTTTGATGGCTTTTGTAATGTAAAGTGAGTAATTTTTCTTGTTAATGAATGCATTATCTTTGCTATCGTTTTTGCCCAGACCTTTGGTTGAGTGGTTGGTTGGTTGGTTGGTTGGTATTTAATTTAAGGATAAATTTTATATTGGAAGGTCTGTAATGTATGTTCGGGTATTATTGGAAGGCATTCTCATTAAATGACCAACCAGAATAAAGTTCTACCAGCTACAGTAGAAACGTTGAGGAAACAACATACTACAATGTAATTCAATATATTTTTAAGTAGGAATATATTTTATTGATTTACTTTAATTTCAAAAACTTAAAGGAATTAAAGTTGCTGAAATATAACTTTGTGGAGACTTGGTTTAACCTCTAAAGTGCAAAGTAGAGGTTTCATTTAATTTGACCCAAATCAATCACTACCAACCCTATTGCTATAAGTTGATCAATGAAATCCAATTCATTATTTTTTTCTTGGAAATTGATCCATTAATTTGATTTATCTCATATACAAAAATTGTTTATACTCCTAATAGATATTATACATTATTTGTATTTTATCTATATTTCCTACCAAATTATTATGTTAAAAGTATATTTTTGAAGTATGTTATCTTAAGTAACTCAGTACTGTTATTGGAAGTTTCAATGTGATGAGTTAATGAGAAAGAGTGGAAGTCTTGTTTGATTTCTCGTTTTTTTACTTCAGATTTGTGTAACTAAATTTGCTCAAGGCACTGAAATGCCAAATTGATCCATTTCCTTGTGAGGCAGTAACCACAGACCCTCAGGGATATGTTTTCATCATTAAAAAAAAGTTGTTTTCAAATTTCAGGTTAAAATTATTGGACAAACCCACTTTTTGAAGAATCTTTCATGCAAACTGTCACATGAAAAGAATGCTAATTCCTTTTCATGGTTAATAAAAATAAATAAATAAGTGTTGCTTTTGTGTTTGCAGGTTTAGTTGAGCCTTAATTTAACAAGATAATTTCCTTTCACCTCTTGCAATCATATTGAATAATTAATTGTGCAATTGGTGGACGTACAACTACATTATATTTTTTCTTATTTTTATTCAGGAGAGGAAAGGGCCGCTACTGGACTCTGAGAAACTGTTACTACGGGGTGAAGAGCGCAAATGGGTCAACTCTTGAATATCAAGTTCTCTTCAAATTTGTTTGTTGGGTTGAATTGTAATATTTTGCAAACTAGTCCAACTGAGAATTATTTTTGTACATGTTTAGGTTTAAATTTACATTCAACCCAACACTAACAGTAAGGATAGTAAGGACACTAATAGTGCGATGTAAATAACATGCAAAATGCATTTATAAAACATACAAACATAAAGTATGAAAACATTTGGATCACATGTTAATCCAACTCTCAATTGTGTGTACAAGAATGTATGTCATTTAACCACCTCCCTATCCTTGCATTTTAGCTTGTGATTGAAAAGGGCGATCTTATACCAGCGAAGAGTTTATACCCATTGCTATGGTGAACTTAACCCATGGCAGATTGATACTTCTGTTGAGGACTGAAACACATAAAACAAAAAGACATGTTAAATGTCAGTATATTGAGCTGTTATTACTAAGCAGTTAATTGTGACCACAGGAACAATTTGTCAAAAAGCATTATACTATATTTTTACAATGTAAAATAGTTTCCAAGTGAATATTGCAAGGATTTAATTTTGAAGATTGATTTGCCAGACCTGTCGGTTGAAATGCAACCGCATCAACTGCATTGCTTGTCATTGAAGTGTGTGTCAGATATCGATATCATTTTTAATATTTGGTATTTAAATTAATTTTCTTATTAAACAAAAGTTCATCTATTATAGTAGAGTAAAAAGGGGAAAAAAAGGTGAAATTGAAAAGGTAGAAACAAAAATATATGCATAGATTTTTAGACCACTGGAATTCAAAAGACTTGACTCTAAATACCTCTGCTTAGAATTGGATGGTAAGCTGCTGGGCCAATGTGTGTATCGGACGAAAATGGCAAATAAAAAAATAACAAAAACTTACCCAAAACATGAAAGACAGAAAAGCACACGAAAATCTAGATATAAATTAGTACTGGGCGATAAGCTGTTGGGCGTGTTTGCTCAAAAATGAGTTAGGCCTATGTTGTTAGGAAAATCTAGATTTCTTTTGGTGTACTGACTAATTGGTAAGTACCATGTGGCTGCAGTAGGTGCCTACTGCAAATATCCTGAGTTGATATTAAAAAATGGATGATATGCTGTGTTACATTTTATATAATGTATTTTCGGTGGTTCGACGACAAGGAGGGTGTTACTATTGATGATGAACATTTATGGGTTTCGATAAAGAGCAACATTAGAATAAAAGAATTGCAAAATAAATAGTATTAAAAACAACCTGAACATGGAGAAGATTTAATTGAAAAAAAGAATACGATAAACAATAGGACTATCTTTAATCACAGAGCTGGAACTATAGCATTAATTTTACCTATAAAATCTATA
Source organism: Anneissia japonica (assembly GCF_011630105.1). Taxonomy (NCBI): domain Eukaryota; kingdom Metazoa; phylum Echinodermata; class Crinoidea; order Comatulida; family Comatulidae; genus Anneissia; species Anneissia japonica. The sequence goes on along the minus strand of NW_022694605.1, from coordinate 186,012 downwards.
TCAAGATTAATTCGTGAAAATTGTTTTTGTTGAGGTGTTTTCAGAGATAAACGACTGTAGGCCTGTGACAAGAGGTCATTATTCTCGCCTGATCTTTCGGCATTGGAAATTCCATGTCGATATTCTAGACGAATTAATTTTCAACAATACATCAAAAATACCGAAAGGCTGTTAGTAAATTACAGAAGAGGAATTATAGGGGAAAACTAACGAAATGTTAGAGCAATGGTAAACAAAAAATCTTGATACAAATAAAAATGTCAATCAACATTGGCCTAGCTAGACAACAAAAAATATCCATGTTGATTGTAGGCACTCAAATATTTATTAAAACATTGATCCATTTAAACGGATCAAATATGTTAAATGTTTCCAGTGAAACAGACACTGTAACAATGTTTGCTGATTTGAAACCAAACCCAACCATACACCTTCAAACAAACTACCGGTACCAACCAGTTGTGGTTCTATAGTATAATATAGGCACGGTATAATTTATTTTTTCATTTATTTGCGTAGAAAACATTTCCTGTTCTAATTATCAATTGAAAAGTAATAGCATTATGGAAACTAAACAATATAAATATTGAATCACATTGTTTATTATCCTATCAGACAGTATATCTTAAGCGGAAGAAGTAAAAGTTATTAAAATTATTTTTTTTTAAATTTATGTCCAATGTGTGTGAACGATCCCGACAGGGGGAGTAGGTGGCAGGTTACAAAATTACTGGATGATATAGCTTGCCCGGGGACTAAATTGCTCAGGGACGAATTGTCATAAGAAAGAATTGTCCAGGGATATTCGTTCTGACAAAGTTGTTTTAAAGAGTATGTTTCTTATCTCGTGTATGACGTATCACCTAAGTTTAACTTTTCCCCCTATAAACTTTGAAGAAGGTCATTGCCAACCGACGGTAACGGTAAGCCTGGTCTACTGTGATGCGATAATCTTACAAAGAATCTACAACATATCGATGACTAGACCCCACGCCAAATCTAATGCTGCTTCAGATTTTAAAATTAGAAGAGATCTATTTACAAAACATTTTAATAGAAATACAGTTTTCTTCTCTATTTGTACTGTAGGTTGACCAGCATATTGTAATGATATAATGAGTCCGCTGTGTCGGAAAAGCGCAGATCTCGGACTGAACGTGCTTTTGGTCACAAGCGCCGCACTCGAATAAGCGCCGGGGTGCTTATCTATTTTGAATACGCGTCGCGGAGCTTAATCGGGAGCATATACCGGAACACAACGTATCATCGTAGCACTATTTAACGGATTAAATACTACTAGGCCTACAGGAATGCTGAATCACGTCGTATAAGGCTATGTAGGCCATAAAACATTGTAGAAAAATTCCATATTTGAATTGTCTAGTTTGTATATTTAAGTACCGTAAGTTATTAAACTTACAATTTAAAACATTAATGAGAAAACAATTCCATGTTTTTTTTTTAAATATTATTTCCGTACCGACTCCCATAGATAAAACCTCCAATTAAAAGTTGACATCAAATAAAGATAATATATAAATACATAACACGCACAAAAAATATATAAATTAAAATAAACAAAGATAATATACATCTATAAGCTAAAATAATTAACCGACAAAATGATTCCAGTACCTCTTTTGTATTCTTTTGCATAAGTAATCAATTTCAGGAAAGTTTGTAGTAAAATGTCTGTAAAACAGCTAAAAGTATATTTTTCGACCCGTGTTTGGTTGGAAGTTAAGTTATTTAATCGTTTTAGATGAGTGATTTAAAAATTGTAATTTAATTCCTGAGGGTTTCTTTAGTTTTCGGGTGTTTTTTCGCCAATTCCCTTTAGTCTTTGTTTATATATTGTTTACATCATTTTTATTTTCTAATGTTGTATTTTCTCCTTTAAGTCTGTTATTAATTCCCAATGTATTATTTTTGACAAATTTGCAAACTATTCACAAAGTAAAAGAAATCTTGAATGTCACGACATTTTAGAGTAAAGTGTATCTTGCATCTTTTGTATCTTCTAACTTTGATTTGTAAAACGCTGAAATCATGAAAAAAAAACTGAACTGCGGGGGTACACGGGTAGAAGCTATTGATCTGCTAAGTGGTCACGTGGTTCCTCGTGGCTGTTGATCGAGTCCTTGATGCCACTGACTTCTTGAATCGGCCATTTCTACCAAATAAGACATTCAAAAGGCTTTTGGCCTAATTGAAATTTATACCAAAAATAAACGAAGATTTGTGGCGACATTAACTAAATTCTTTTTTTCATTCGTCCAAATTTGTAATTTTACATGGGAATTTTATAGGCCTAGAAGTCTCCTCAGCATTATAATGAATTTACCAACTTGAAAAACTAAAACGGTATCGGAATTATTTTGAAGGAAAACACGGAAATGCATTAATTTAGTTATGATAACGGTACAACGTTTCATAATACTTGATAAAATAATTATATAGTTGGCGGCGTCCCTGGATGATAAATTAGAATGTAGATGAAGTTTTTGGAATACCTCCGCAGACAAAATAATTTATAAACTTCATACCTTCATCATTATATTAGGCTACGGTACCTATACTTGAAAGGGGTTATTTTAGTTGGCTCGATAAACTACACCCTGTTTGTGAATTGGTTCTCATTGTTATATGAATATCTCAAATTATAATCTTCAATCGTTGGAATTTTTCGCTAATTATGAAGATAATGATCTTTGACTTAAAAAGAATCGTCGAAGAAGCAATGTAGAGGCAGGGGATGTCATTGAACGCCTGTGCCCTTTTACTTTACTTTTATCCTTGGGGATGTTCCGCTTAACGGTCTTGCACCTTAGCCTAGTCAGCTTTTCTTGAAATATTTACCAGAAGTTTTTTATTTTTCTCCTGTATTTAGGTTGGTATTTTGATGTATATTTAATGTTTGATGTAAGTTACCGTAGGGAAACACTAATAGGCTTATTATGGGAAAAATTGTTTTGAAGAGACCCTTGAGTATTGTCTTCAACACATTCTGCTTGCAACTACGGTGGTAGATTTACGTATGGTACTAAATGCAAGTCAACTTTTAAAAATAGGCCTATTATCTACAGATAGAGATAATTCGTAAATCAGTAAATAAAAAATAACTTGCAGCACCTTTTCAATAATTAGTGTTCAAGGCGTTTAGTACAAAAACAGGCCTAACATGATAACTCACACAGTTAAGGTGATTATACAGATAGCCCAAGAAATTAGGTAACTTTTACATTTCGCAATGCTTTCTTTTTTTCACGGGCAATATTTCTCTTTATTATCGATTTCTTATTTACGATATATATGTAATTTTTTGCTCATTATTGTCTGAAAGGACCTTTCTTTAAAAACAAATAAAAATGCTCAATAAGTTTCTTAAACTCTCTATTAGGCCTATGTTGTTATTCATTCTTATCTGATTTTTTAATTGTTTTAATGTAGAGAATTTCGAAATAAGTATAATCCAATACAGTTAAAAAGCCTACAGGCGAAAACCTTGTATTTACAAACATAGGGCCTAATTTCAAATTTTAAAATATGAAACGCTTTTTAAAAAAAACAGTTAAAACCTTATAGGTTTGTATTGCCTACATCCAGTTTCTGTTCTTATCTAGGACAATGATGAAAATTGGATTAACTGTTTTTCTGTGGTTTTGTAACAACTTTCATCTATTTATCGGGTAACTGACAGAAAACGTGTTCCATCCGCCCGGTCCAACAGCCCACTCGCAGCCCCTTTTAGAACGAAGTGGGTTAATTTCGGTAAACCTAGATCATAGGTCCACAGTAAGTTGTCCTTTCTCATTAGTAATAAGTATTCTTCCAGTAGAACTAGGCCTAGTTCATTTTGCTGGCCGAAAGTTGACTTGAACTGCACACTTTCAGTCATTGATCTTTCGTCCTTGTGACGTCATTGGCAAGTACGTACGTTGATTTACTGCCTCGCCTTTACATTGGGAATATTCAGAAACATCATAATCTGCGTATTCATAATATTGTTAAAATAGGTCTGTGAATATATTGAGGCGCCTATCGAGCTAGTTCAATTATAAGGGCGCATGCAATGTCAATTTTGTTTGACCGTAACAAAAACGAATGACATATTCATACT
>NW_022694605.1:167930-181573 GCF_011630105.1 Anneissia japonica | reverse complement strand
GATTTTAAATTATACAAAAAATGGTTTAAAAAGTAAATGAATTATATTCAAATTTAAGTCCAAGAGTGCCACTTCCGACCATCTATGTGCCATTGTAAATTGTCTTACCTCAGTCCCAACCATGGTGGGGCCCTCCATCCGCCACTGATCTTAATTGTCTTTTTTATTTTAAGTAATTTACAAAAATGATGTTCGGTATTTAATGAATTTTTTGTGTTGAGTAAGCCAAATACCTCCGTTCGTGTGCCTTGTAAGTATTCCTTTTGTTCAGCGTTAAATCTCATTTAACATTTCTTTTCCTTTTCAAACCTTTAGGTGTTAATTTGTAAATAAGGACTTTTTATCCATCATTTTTATTTTGTAAATGTCATAGATTCAGCCTCATTGCTGCGATTAAACTTCAATAAATTGAAAATGAATAATACACAATAGAATACCCCACAAACTTCCTTTTTTCAGTGGGTGCTACGGATGGGAGAAAAATGATAATAGGCCTAACCATGATGTTTCGCTGATGCGACTAAATTACTTAATTACTAAATATGAGTGATGATATAATTATTTATGAAATACACCTTCCTAATGAGTTGTCGACGAATTAATTTTTTATGTTTGATTTAGCATTAAATAGTTATTCATCAAATATCATATAGATGACTAAGATTAAATCGCGTGTGAACGATCTGCCTGGGCGTTGTGTTTTTGTGGTTGGCTGTTGCATTACCCAATAAGGAAGGAAGCTAAGTAAGTTGGACTGGCCATTTGATGCTAATTAGTAAATAGTTCTTCTTAACTGACTACACTATATATGAATGAATAAATTAGTTCTGTGTCTTACTTCAAAGCAAATCTGGAATATATTATGTGATTTAGCTTTCATCAAATTATATATAGGCCTAGACCTGATAAAACCATTCAAAATTAAAAGTAATAGTCCTATTATGAATTGATTAGCTTGTATCATATATTCAAGTAAGCTACTGGGCTTAGCTTACAATTTAAGATTAAAACAGAAAAAAACAAACATTTTACTTGTTAATGAACAGACGTATAGTCCAATCGGGTTTTTGTTTTTGTTTTTGTTTTTTTTTTTTTTTGCATCTTATTCTTTTATAATAAATACAACTCCGGCCCGACGTAGACAAACTTAAAAAGTTGAGAAGGTTATTAACACGGTTGGATTTATAAAGCGATTATAGAACGCAGTAGTAACAACGGATATATAGTTAATTATCTCTAGATTGTACATAAAAAAGGTTCAACCAGCCAACAACGAAGAGTGCTTGACTTCTCTAATAATCTTTAAAAATAACAGAAAATTAGTTTTCTTAAAGAGTACGGAAAATGTTAATACCGAGCGAGTAAGCGTGAATGAAGATTTTATTTACTCTCGAATTGTGGCATACAATACAAATATTGTAATTCTTTGTTGAATTTAAACAGAAAGGTATTTCGATAATGTCTGGTGACTATTTAAATTGATAATCTGTAAACATAATGCATTGTGGGCATTGGTTATTACACCGGGAGAGAGAAAGAAATATTTAGCGGGGATGATTCGACACGGGTTGCTTTTATCGAAAGTTACTGAAACCGAAGAACAATTTGGAATCAATGACGTTGATAGGAGAATGGAATGTAAGCTCTTGATTGATTGATACACCCAAAGTAAAAATAAACAAAGATTGTTGTATTCAAAATAATCAAATTAAATTCTGCTGATTACTGGTCATGCATTGTCATCAGATCATTACTCTCCCAATTACCATACATCATTTAATAGGTCCCATAAATGCATTCTTCTACCATTGCGAATATAAACATTTCATCATTTTCGTAAAATGTACCACACGTAACTAAAGCTATAAAACGAGAGCTTATTTTTTGTCTTTTGGTCTTACTTGTATTATTATTATTATTATTATTATTATTATTATTATTATTATTATTATTATTATTATTATTATTATTATTATTATTATTATTTAATCTATATTTAATCTACCAATACAATATAATAAGACCTAATATTTTTAATAATATTAAACATACATACTTAATTTCAAGTAGGCCTATTATAATTGCGAGGATGGAATAATAAATAACGCTGTTGAGAAAATCACGATGTTTTTTTAAATAAATTTAAATGAGTTCATATTGTTACATTTTATTAACAGCTGGTAAAAATTATATAAAATAGGGACAGAATAAGTAAAAGAGCGTCTGAAGCATTTCCGTTTCACTTTGTAATTATAATGGCCAAGCGGTTAATGCAGGGGCGCCGCAACTACAGCCGTAATATCGGCGCTGGTTCGAACGGCACGCTCGCCTTCGGATAAGGACTATAAACCGTATGCCCAGTGTAGACAATTTAGCTCATGTGTACTTTAAAGAACCCGTTAGGCCTACATCTTTCGAGATGAGTAAGGGGTTACCCCTGTCCACTGGTTCATACAGCCCCTGTTGTGGACAGACGAAATAAGCTGTACCGTACCGGTAGCTCAGCTAATCCACACCTCGGGCTTTTTGAGACCCCGGTAAAAAGCGCTATATAAATCTAACTACATTACATTACTTTTTTAAATTATATCAATGCAGTGATGTGCGTAGATGGAACTGCATAAATATTCGTCTGCTTGTTCGGTATGACATTCTTCCTCAGGTTTTTCCAAAGGACAATTTGTGTTTTTTTTCTTATGATGTATTAGCGCGCAATTAATTTATAAAGCGGAAGAAAGCAATATATAAATTTACACCATCAGTTATATATAAGATATATTTTAAGTAAACTAACGTGTCGCCATTGAGATTCGAAACCAATACACTCGTACTGTTCTGTTCGATAAACACATGGGACGGTAACATGTATTCTATAGTATTAGTAGTAGTACTGTAGTTAAAGTATTATATATAGGCCTATAATATAGTATTATAATTAGTATAGGCCCTATACACAATTTTATTTTGACGGATTTCAGAGTCGAGACTATAGTCATTTTCAAGTTTCATATTAATAGGTATTTCATTCACATAAAAATTCTGATAATATTAATAAAATTAGTGAAGTGGAAAAAGAATTGACAAAGTTAAAGGGATTGATTGATTGAATGAAATTATTCGATGCTCGAAATAGAAATACAATAATAAAATTATTTGTGAACGAAGGTCGGATTTATGGCAATCTGGGTTTCATGCCAGAAGAGACCTGTTTCATTCGTATCTTAAAACTTTTATGTGAATATTGTGTTCATTCTTTAGTAATCGAATGCGACACAAATACCTATGACATTTTAATTCTTATTCTTTTGACATTTACGTCTATAGCATCTTAGCAGATTAATACACAATCACTTGTTATTTCAGCTTGAGGCTTCCGTGTACACATTTTACAATAATTAACATGTATAACACTCAACAAATATGTGCTTTCCTTTGTATCACATTTACTATTCAGATGGTGAGAATGCAGATATTAATGGTGTAGCTTAAGGTGTATGATTTACCCGCCAAGAATATTCTTCGAAATTGTCATTACTGAAGTTACATCTGTAGACTTATTTTCATAAGTGATGTAAACACTATCATCATCGTCATTTTTGTCTCAGGATATAATCATACAAAATATTAACCTACAAAACTGTTCATTACCGGAAGGTAAACTTAATAAGAAAGGTTAGTGACTTAAATTATTATGGCACAGCAATGATATAGGCCCACTGTTTGTGGTAAATCCTGAAAATTCTCAAAAATTAAACTGAATTTGTTTATTCAATACTTTATTTCGGAAAATGTCGATATCACAATTTTAGCATACATTCGAACTATGCACGAGGATCGTTCAAGTCCTAAGGTCTGGGCCGCCATAGAGCCCATTATGAAGGCAAGTCCGATATAATGATGATAATGATGTATTTTTCCGTGAAAAAAACATACGTAAATACAAAGTAAGCATATCAGGTATTGAATTTTACTTTAGTTCAATATACAGATCATTACCAATGGTAGAAAAAAAGACATTGCAATTCAAAAAAATGAATAATAAACTATCCCAGTGTAGTGATCTAGGGACGTTTAACCTTCACCCGTTAATCCTGGTTGCTAGGTGGAAAATCGCTTCATTGGCCGGAAAATTAGTTGTGAGCCACACGCCCAGATCAGAATCATTTCACTGGCCTAATACGTATATATCTTACAATAACAAATCATGCGAAGATTGACTAATTAATTTCCAAATGAATTAACAAAACGCGTTTTACCAAACACCATAAATAGACACTTAAACAATTGTGTAATCTGAATGTATATGCCTCCTTTTATGGGGACTATCCTTGTCCCTTACATCTGTTGTGGTTGCATTTTGTTAGTCATCAATTATAATTCTTTCTTTTGATTTTTAATCAAAGTAGATTACATTTTATAGATAAATATAGGCTTATATTGGATCTAATATATTATACTGTATAATTGTACAATATATATTTTATATAATTTATGTTAAATATGTTAAAGCAGGAATTAACGAGAACGCGGTTATGATATTTGCAATAATAGTTTTATAGTTCAGCACTTATAATTAATTATAACTATATAGTCTAGGCCTATTTGATTAGGATAATGATATTTTTTTTCAATCTGACCCCGAATAATGTGCGGCTAAGGCCTTGCTCATGTCACAGGAGCGTGTATTGAAACGATGTCGGCATTAAATGGAGTACAGTTCTATAGCTTAGGTTGACAGACAATATTATGTACGATAAACAACAAGTACCATTTAGATGAAGATCATAGAAATATAACGTCACGTTGTGATGTCAGTTTAACATTTCATAATCACGTCACAATATTCTAAGCTTATCTGCATGACCCGTGATATTGCTTGAATAGAAGTAGTCTTGCAATAACTACTACTTTTTTTTTTTTTTGCGATCTTCGAACTTAAAATCCATTTAAAGATAATATATCATCTGCTATTGAATATCTAAATGCAATTAAAACATTGGATTGCTTATTTTGAAAATCAAAATAAGGTAAGGCATGTTGGCCGAATGAGGATCGCCCTGCATTATCAAGTTGAAATTCAATTTTCATTTCAAAATCATCATTGTAGCTTTGCAGCTAAATTACGAATGATACATTTAAAAGAAAAAATAGACCTGGGTTTATACATTGCACAAAAATTACAAAACAGCCATACATATATTAATTCAAAATATTGATGGAGTCATACCGTAACAGTAATATTGATATAAAAATAAGACCATGATTTAGGATGTACTGATTAAAATTATAATAAAGAAAGTTGAGGTTTCCTTGAGCTTTATTAAGGTTCAAATATAATTATAATGCTGTCTAAGTACTCTGCTGGTTTAAAATAATGATAAGTATCAATCAATCACGAATGAAAATATCAGGATGTTTAGATTTTAACAGATAGGCCTATATAAGAATTAAATTTGGCTCAAAACTTCAATAAGTATCAATCAACCACAAATGAAAATATCAGAATGTTTAAATTTCAACAGATATATAAGAATGAAATTTTGCTCAAAACTTCAACTTGTCATGGTATTTTCAAATGTATTTAAAATAGTTGAAGTGCCGTTAACACATCGTCCTATTTATCGTTTCTATTTCTTCTCGGTTCTTTGACCTACCGAATGTTGTTTCTTCATTATCAACTTTTTTTTTTGGAGTCTATGAATATCCTCGGAATTATTTCAAACCTATATCGATTGTTATTGCTTCGTCATGCGTCATTCGATCGAGTCGGTACGTTTCTAACTTGTATGAAAAAATAGGTTGAATTTCCCTAAACTTTACACAAATCCTGGACCATACCTGCGTTATTTGGCATAACTGTTGTGTTTATCAATACTTTTATTAATAACTTAGTAAATCGATACAGAATTTATATAAAAGGGCCGTGTCAATCACCAAATGTGTATTTCGATATGAATAGTGTAACATCTACCGGTTAGGGTATACATTCTATTAGTCATAGAAGAATGGTTTTCTAAAGAAAAAAATATTCTTGCGTGCGAATGCAAGTTAAAGTGGGTCGATTCGTGGTACTTTCCAAGCCGGGTTCTCTGTACTTAACGGCACCCAATAACAAATCTACTGTAGTTCATTAAGATCGCTTTGGTTTGTTGTAAATTCAACCTTTAATCTGTACTTTTAAGGTTGTGTACCTGGGCCGGGCAATCACCTGGATCTCGCACACTCACCTATCCCGGAACAGTGCTTTATTTGATATTATATCTACTAAGTAACACTTGGATCCCTTCAATTTGTAGCAACGGCCTGGCGTGTTCGTAATTCCCACATACTACGCTATTTCTTTCATTTTAATTCAGATTAAATTGGTACATATCTTATATAAAAAGTATATGCAATAAACAATAGTTAGTATGAAATGATGCAAGTATTATAACGGGGTTCTTGCAACGTACGGTACGTGATATTCTCCGGGGCTCTTGTTAGCATGTAGAACAAGGGGAATGGATGGATAGATTTATTCAGTGTAAACACCAAGGACACAAGTCTAAGAAAGACTTATTTCCAGTGGGGAACTTATGGTGGTGATTGGGGGCAGTACACCAGGAGACAATCCCCTACTCTTTTCCGAAGAGTGTATAGCCTACTGCATTTTTTATGAGCCATGCAAACGGGACCAACGGCTTAAAAGTCTCACCCGAAAGACACGGCTATGATATTTGCCATAATAGGTTTATAGGTCTAGCACTTCTAATTAAATATAGCTATATAGTTTAGGCCATTTGATTAGGGTAATGATTTTTTAATGAATTTTTTTTCAATCTGACTCCGAATAATGTGCGGTTATAAGGCCTTGCTCACGTCACGGGAGCGTTAAGTATTGAAACGATGTCGGTGTCATGCACACGGGACCAACCGGGCTTAAACGTCTCATCCGAAAGACCGTGTGGGCTAATCGTAACTTGCATTTCAAAATGGGAACCGGGTACCAACGTAACTTGCATTTCAAAATAAGGGTTGAACCGGGACCAAGAGATTTTCACGGTTCAGCACGCACACAGTGGCTCGTGGCACCACCAACTTAGCCAACTGAACTAGTTGCTCTCATGATAAAAATCAAACTATCCTTGCGACAACCACATTGGGAAAACTTGCAACTACCAACACCATAAACTAGACTGGATAAAATGTAAAGCGAAGAGGAAGTGGGGGGGGGGGGGGGGGAAAAGACAAAAAGGGGGGGGGGGAGGGAACACAAAAAGCGTTTTCTATGCATCATGTAAGGTCTGTACTTTTAAAGTACACATAACCCTTTGATGCTTCGCTAATACGTCATCGGTGCGGCATTAATAGATAGATCATCGATTTGCTGGAAATTTCTATCGGTAGACAGGAAAGTTGACAGATTAACCAGTTAATTATCCTGATAATTAAGTTCCTTAGAATCGAACTGCACCCATAATGATTTGAGAAAGAAACCCGACAGGGAAAACGAAATGATAGTTATCCGCTTGAGAGTTAATATTACATCCTCTTAACAACCCATAGAAATTATGCAAAATGACAAGTTATTATCAGCAAAATGGTAAAAGGGCAGCAGACCAAACTATATCCATGAGATTTGCAACCCCTTAGAGATTTGAACCGGAACCATCGACTTACGTGATGTCATACCTATTCGACCAAAAGTAACGTGGTTAATTGGCTATCTATCAGTTGCCAAGCTTGAATATGAGAGGCTGAGATCATTACATAAGTACTGTGTAGATAGCCTTTCATTAATTATCATGTATGTACAAATACGACAGTGGATGGAATCGGTTGTGGGTGGGTTATTTTAACAAGCGTGGCATTTGATATAAATCTCTTCTACGAATGCCCCTTCTGTGACTGAGAGTGATTCACTTATTCCATCGTTTTCATTATAATTAAAGTATCTAAATTCGTATCTGTGTGATTCGTATAAATGTTTATTTAAGGAAATTATGATATTCGATTTTAACGGAAATTATCTCTGATGACATCAGAAATAAACATCTGAAAACATTCAATCCACGGTGCCTGTGCGTACGCTGCGTTTACAGTGTGTGTGCTTTTATGGTGCGTGTGTTGGGTTTTTAATCACCAATTTTTATTTCTTTAATTTTTAAATTATTTCGACGGTCTCGAAGAAGAAACCAAATAATAATAAACGTAAAAACAACTGGCAAATAATCCGATTGAAAATATCGGTAGTTGATAACATTGGACGAGGATTTATTGAAAAATATTTGTGATTTAATTTGGCTTCATTAAATAAACATATTTTCCAGCTTATTCTATATTTTTCTTGTTATGGTTAACAGCAGATTCAGAAAGATCACAAGAGTTATTTGCAGATAGGCCTACATGTTTTATATCAAAACAGAAAACTTGATATAATTTTAACGACGCTCAGTAAACACCACTGATCGTTACCAAAAGTCAACCGACGATCTAGCCCGTGTCGTTAAGTATCCATCCCATGTACCGCGTCTTAGAACTAAATAAGAAAAAGTGCTGGATAATTCCCGGTTGCTTTTCATCTATATGCATTCACATCTGTCAAGTTTTCGAGTATTGTTCAAAGGGAGAGCGTGTCTAAGCCGTCATGGAAACTACTGGACGGGCTAAATAAAACCATGTTGGTTTAATTATCTTTTTATTAATAAATTATATTCTAATAAACATTATAATATTAATTGGTTTGTAGAAATCAACCAATCAATCACCCAGTAATGAATCCAATTATTCAATCAACAATCAATCAATCAATTAAGAGAGAGTGACATTCCGCTAGCACTGTGTGCGCGCTAAAGAGAACCATTGAGTTCCTTTCCCTGCTTCAATTCCATCGTTGCTCTCCTTACGTTCAGGTACAATAATGGGCCTGTCTTTCGAAAGCCTTTGGCCCCTTGTAATGCGGTCAAGAACGTAGCACATTTCGGTAAAAAGCAAGGGAATGTGTCCCGGTACAGAGAACTACTACCAGAAGGACTCCACCGGAATGTGTCTGGAGATGTGTGTAAAAGAAAAAAAAAATCAATGCAAATTTAATCAATTAGTAGTTTCCTCACTTTACAAAAAAATGATGTTTTAGAAAGTAACCAAGAGGAGGTGAAAATAAAACACCAAACAACAACAAATGCCACAAAATACCCCTTAAAGTTGAACGTTGCTTTAAAAATATCGAGTAACGATGCAGACACGTATTTTAGATCAAAACAATTTTATAAGAATACCACTTGATGATACAATGTCAGCAATCGCGTGGCTAGTTTATTTGCGACCTACTGAAGAATTTTGTTTTTTTGAAATTCGGTTTTGATATTGAGACGACAAGCAGGGTCACGGTCGCCGTATTTTACCTGTCCATTGATGGCAATCATCAACATCGCATCAAAATAAGTTGTAAACATCAAAATATGTTCCTCTTTAGATTGCAATATCTACACGTTTGATCACCTTATAATGACTTTGAAGATATTATACAGTACTTCATAATGCTTGGTTGTTGATGGCGTGCTGGGGTATATTCTGGTATGAAGTGTCAACACACTGATGCGCTATCAAAAGAAACAGAATTGAATTACTAATTTTTATTATTGTGACTATTGATACGAACTCTGCCATAAACTTTAGGCAGAGGTGGCTGATAAAATATGTGTATGTTTTTGGCAGGTCTTATCTTTTAATCTAAAATATACAATACATGTCTCCTTTCCATTAGTTTTACAAAATGGAACATTGTATATGCATTGTAAGGTTAGTACATACAGTTCATGAGATTTAAAGTGGCTATCATCCGCTTCCCACTAACCTAGAAATAAAATATCCTACAATCATTTATAACGAATGATATTGATGAATTTAAACATCATAAGATCGCTAACTTGTGATTTGTTTTTTATGTAGCGAGTCGTTTGGATATCAGACTCACGAGAGGAATAGCATTAAGGCAGGCTGCTACTTTAATGACAATGGGTTACAAGTTTTCATGAACCATGGAATAATTTAATCAGCAAAACGATTGCAAATATAGATTATACAACCCATGCTATTTATATCGTAACAATAGAAATGAAATCAAGACGCGCTCTGAGCCGTGGGCTAAACCCCCGGACAATCTGTTTACCTTTAAAATGAAAAGAAAAGAAAATAACATTTGTCGCTTGTTAAACAGATATAGGTGTGAATTATTCAAAAGTAGACGGATTGTCTTTTGAACTCGTATCTGAAGGGTTGGAGTAGAATAACACGGGTTAAATGTCAACCTTGGTATTGAACAAAACAATTTCAGATCGAACAGGGGACGTTTCTATGCCACACTGATCACGGTGTATTTTCTTTCTTAATCTCTTAACAACTATTTTAATCACTGGCCTATTTAAACGATAAAAAGTTCCTGAACTGCTTAATATGAAAGGCATATCATGAAATACCATCAATTAGTTATTGTCGGCGATAACCAATCGTTCTTTAGGGGTTATCGTGTAACAATACTATATAAATGTAGATATCGCTGAACCGTTATAACACCTAAATTTGTAGTGACGAGACAATTTTTGACACAGGTGATTTTATCGCGGGTACAGTCACAAAAATTCCTCGAAGAATTAAATATTTGTGACATTTTTGACATATTTCGATCATAAATAAATACAAAGTATAGCAACTGTCTCTTATACACATCTAGATGTGTATAAGAGACAGTTATCAGAATTATCATACGTCATTGTCATCCTGTATAACTCGACTTATAATTCGATGGGAAATTCCTTAAACACAAACAATTACAATGCAATATTTAAATTTCTCACTATTTATTTCATTATTTTTCCCGTATAGTTAAAAACTAAAATGAAACAATGTAGTACAATTAAAAGACGCAATAATACCATTCCTTTATTTTTTGTAGGTTCTTAACTTAGCTGGTAATGAATTCGGCAGTATTTGACTTTTTGTTTTGTTCCGAACTGCAATCTTGTTTGCATGTGATTCAATCGGTTCGTTTCTTAAAATTTGTCAACACTGCATTACCTATAGGCCTAATTGTATTTTTATGATGTATTATGCTATGTAGTGCTTATGCCTTTTTGAATATGCGCGCGGCCCTTTATACACACAAATAGGCGTGCGCATATCCGATAAATTGATTAACATCTAAGGTCCTTGAAATATAAACAAAAATCCATCTTTAAAGAGAATATTTATATTGTTTTATAATCACCATAGTAATGTTTAATGTTATTCCTTTTGTTGATTTTTACAAGGATAGAATATTTACCGTTTTCTTTACATTCATACAGACAAAGGAATTTCATTCTACTGTATATGTGATGAAACCGTTAAACAGAGAATTATGCATTTGATTTTGGCGCTGTTTTGTTGTTGCCACGACAACTACATTCTTTAACCACACTTGTATTCACTAGGTGACAAGTGTAAAAGTCAATCAGCAGACGATACCATCTGCTTAAACTTGCACCTCCGGTTCTCATTTCACTGCTTGTGTATTGTACAAATACAAATAAACTAAAAGTTGTGGACACGGCAAGTGAATGCTAATCCCTCTTCCAGTAAGTTTACAAACCCACGTGGTGTCAGCAAGCAGTGATCGTGTGAAGTTGTAAGGGATGCGTTGCACTTTATCGCGGATATTTTATATACTAACCCTTTGATTAAAGATAATTTTGTTGAAGATTGTTCATAATATTTTATGGATCACTATAACGTGGAGTACCGTACTTCAACAGAATTGAATCAAAGTGCGTGGGATAATGCGTTATTACCATGGGTTACAAAGGGAGGCGTAGACGTACGTGAAAACCTTAATTGTTGTGAGATAAAGGACCTTAACAATACAGAAATTGATGATACTATTTCCGCGGGAGTTCTCTGACGTGCCACTTAATAATAATAATAATAATAATAATAATAATAATAATAATAATAATAATAATAATAATAATAAATAATAATAATGATGTCCGCACGATTATCAAACAGCATAAAGGTGTGGGGGAGAAGTGTGTTATAATAATTTTGGAAAACAAAGTAATCTTGCAGATCGGTGTGGACGAATCAGATGGTTTAAGATAGGCCTACAGTAAAGAAATAAAAACTGGTCTTTATAAGTGCAATCTTCTTGTGAACAGTATTCATATTAGATTCTGAACACATTGTACACTAGGTTAAAAGATTATCCGATGTTTCTGTGGACCTCCTATTTCCACGTTTGTATATCATATTTTGTTTTCATGTCACAATTTTATTTTGATCTGAATTCGTGTTATACCTGAAGTTTAAATCACTTAATTTCCTGGGTTTTTTAAGGCATTTTATCGTTGCATTTTTACGTAATATCCGATAATTGTACAATATTATATCGTATCATGTTTTTATGTTTAATTTTGTCACTTTCTATTGTCTTTTAAAAGTTGTGAATGTTATATTTATTGTGAACGCACCGCTTTTGTTTGTCACTGAGGAAAAGTGTAGTTACTCTCTCGAATGGGTGTTCTTTTCTCTTACCACGAAACTCGACATTAATCATATCGGCATTGTTGCTATAGAGCCATCCTTTGTAGAATAAATAAATACAAAGTATAGCAATATATAATCTAAAATCATTTGTACCATATGAATAACAATTATAGCTTGCTGTGAATCAATGGTAAACATTCTCGACAAGACATTCGGCCCCGTTCCTAGAATTTACCTGCCTAACTGTGCTAATGGTATAATAAGTTGATAGTTGTAATATATCAAATGATTAGCGATACTGCCTACGTCACGATGCATCAACGATGGATTAACTATTGAATGTGTTTTCATAAAGTGCAATTACACTCTCACTGTAGTATGATCCCATCGCTTTAATTGACGTATCGTAGCATTTAGTCAACGATTATTGTTGAAAATACTATATCAGTGCGCGTGCGTAAAGTTAATTAAGCCTATATCGTAATAAACGTGATTTCAATTGGCTACATAATTAATATATATATATATAGGCCTATATATATATATATATATATATATATATTGTACATATATATATATATTGTACATATAAATATAATATTTATACATATTTTATTATTATATATTGATTGATTTATCATTTCTCGCCTATTTCTTTTGATGGCTAATTTTTCTTAATGGTTTAATTTATTATCTTAGTCCTATTCGATTAGTATCCACTGTTCTTGTGAATTTTCCGCTTTATTAAAGACTCTATTCATTGTGACTTACATTTTTTATGTACAATAACTACATCCATCGTTATCCCTATCGTTAACATGTATACGGTATACTGTTTGCTGTAATGGGAACAGGTCAACTCGGGCCCAAGTCAACTCGGCCCCAAGTCAACTCGACACCAAGTCAACTCGGCCCCAAGTAAACTCGGCCCCAAGTCAACTCGGCCCCAAGTCAACTTGGCCCCAAGTCAACTCGGTCCCATGTCAACTCGGCCCCAAGTAAACTCGGACCCAAATTTCTGTGTAGGCCTAACTGTATTCGAGATTTTAGAGTCCTAATAATACAAACATGAATTGATAAAAATATTAGTATTTAATATGCCTATGAATAATTATTATTGTCGTTATTTTGTTTCCATTAAC
>NW_022694605.1:157722-167840 GCF_011630105.1 Anneissia japonica | reverse complement strand
GTGTATATATATATATTGTATTTTTTTATATCTTGAAACAAGGAGGTATTACACCTCCATGCTTAAAAGAAATATTATACGTAGAATCCTAATCCTAATAATGAACAATTAATAATAATGATAATAATAATAGGCCATCATATTCTACTAATCGAACTGATTAACTAATCGAACTAATCGAAACATGAGGGAGCGTTCACATCATGGCTCCATTCCACAAATCCTTTGACTTGTACACGAAAATCGATACGGTACCGTAGTTCATGCAGCGTGCTTATCGGACCATTTTGGTGGAATCGGGTGGATGAGATCCTGTATGCGATAGGAATATAAATTTTCTGAAATCTGAACGAAAATATGTGGTCGTCCTTGTGAACATAGGCCCTACTTAACTTTCTTTTCGTTGTGATTTATACCTTCCTTTTATTAGTCTTTTATTTCTTGTTTTCTTTAACATTCGTTTCCTCTCTTTCTATTCCCGTTTTTGTTTCTTTTGATTTTTGGCTTCCTATTTCCTTTTCTTTCGAAAACCTTCATTGACGAGGTGGCCGAGTGGTTAAGGCGATGGACTGCTAATCCATTGTGCTTTGCACGCGTAGGTTTGAATCCCATTTCGTTGTACGTTCTTCTTTTTTAAATATGAAGCTTTTTCATCATTTTAAAAGAAAATTATCTACGTCAGTGTCTGTGATTTCCAGTATGTTTATTATTCCTACCTGCCTACATTCAACCGCCCATATTTCAATATAGTGCACACAAAATTCAGAATATTGATATGTTGTTATTTGTTATTAACCCTAATTTAAATTACAAATTGTGTACAGGGATAATAATGACGACGACGACGACGACAACGACAACGACAACAACAACAGTAATAATAATAATAATGATAGTAGTAATAATAATATTATTATTATTTCCTTCCTTTCCCGCTTTTTGTTTCTTTTTACCTAATTTGGCTTTTAATTTCTTTTCTTTTATTTAGACTATCCTCTTCACAGCATGACGAGGTGGCCGAGTGGTTAAGGCGATGGACTGCTAATCCATTGTGCTCTGCACGCGTGGGTTCGAATCCCATCCTCGTCGGATTTTTTTATACGCTGCGTAAAAAACAATTTTGATAAGAGACAAATTTAAATTGGATGACGTCATAACTTTGCTCTGCACGCGTGGGTTCGAATCCCATCCTCGTTAGACCTTTTTATACGCTGCGTAAAAAAACAATTTTGATAACAGACAACCTTAAATTGGATGACGTCATAACTTTGTCTGCTCAGGTATACTGTATACACGTTGGTTTCAGGTGACAAGGTAAACATCTCTCCGACGTCGTTTGATTGGCCTGGAGAAAGGCGATAACGCAACAGTAACAAGTCAATGGATATTGCATCAACCACCGATATGATGACGTAGATGAATCTGCGTTAATTACGTTGTCGAGACATTTGTTAACATCGACATGAGAGGAGTCCGAATGTTATGAGTTATGAAATCGTGTAAATGTAAGAATAAAGTTTTAAAAACATGTTTATTGTCTTAAATATCTTTTTATCTATGGTCTTGAAATTCATAATAAATATCAAATTACAACAACAGATCAATATGAAATAAAAAGTACAATTTTAAATAAATATTACTAACAAAGCCATGTAAAGAACGTAACATATTTTCACCATCACAAATACTTATATCTATATCATAATTTGTAAAAAATATGATCAAACATGTATATTGTATATTTAGAATAATAAAATACAAATATTTATCTTATCAAAAAATTGAAAAAAAAATGGATAAACATGTCATTTAACCACGACCCTTAAATACTAACTCAGAAAGTTGGCCTACTCATTGGCCCTTAGTTTGCTGACTAATATTCATGGATGAGAGAAAACGATGAAAATGATGATAGGCGTCATTAAGGAGGGTTATATTTATTACGCGAGGAGATACTTAACAGTCTACAGGTCCACAGAGAATGGCCTTGGGCCTCGGTGCTGCACAGCTGCCGTGCCTCAATGGCGGGTCAAGGGCCGTCTGGGGAACTCAACACAAGTTGGGGTCTAGTGGCGAATTTCTAGAAGTATTTTTTTTTCAGATATTTGGTTGTGTTGCCTAATTCATGTGATTATAAAGTACTTATTAAGGGGACAACTTATTTGACCACTTGACACACTCAAAAAGTGATCCTGCCCCCTTAATAGGAGCTGGGAGTAGTGTGGAAAGATACTTCCTCTCGTTTAACGGAAAAGTTTCCCCAGAATAGGAATGTCCCCTAAATATGGGTGTCCCACGAAATGGATGCCGAGAGGTGTTATCACTATTTTTATCACTATTATTGGCCCAGGACGTTAGGCAAGTTTGGGTTATTATATTTGTATCACCATTATAATTATGTATAACCAAGTATAAAGAACGACACAAGTCATGCAAACAACATTAACACGTAATGATTATTTGCACGTAGGATACAAACAAAATACGGCCGAGTATTATTAGCCTGGTCGTTTGTTCGCCCTGTCGTTTCAAAACTAGTTGGTTTGTCGCCCGGTTGTTTCGACACCCGATCGTTTCGGTACCGGTTATTTGATGATCGCCCTGCCGATGTTGCTCAACCAATCATTTCGTTGGCGGTTATTTCGTCGCCTGGTTGTTTCGTGGCCTATCGTTTCGTTGCCGGTCATTTGTCGCCTGGTCGATTAGTTGCAAGACTTGTCATTATCAGGTTCTTTCGTCACCCGATCATTTCGTTGCCAGTTACCGTATTTCGTCGCTCGTAATAATTTCGTTGCCGGTTATTTCATTATCTGATTGTTTTGTCACCCGATCTTTTCGATGCCGGCCATTTCGTTGGCTGGACGTTCCATCGCCCGTTGATTAGTTGCCCATCATTTCGTCGCCCGGTAGTTTTCTCGTCCGTTTCATCACCATTTTTTCGTCTACCGATCGCCCAGTCGTTTCCTCACTTTATAGTATGTCTGTATAGTTTCGTTCAATTTGTCGCCCGTTCGTTTTTATGCCTGCACGTGAAACACAAGTCAGTTCACTTTTTTTAAAAGTGGAAATCCAATGATGTTGTTTGTATAAAACAACAAGGAATTTCACACGCAATCACAGAAAAGAACACGTTTATGAGACGCTGAACTAGTGATGACCTTAAATAACGGGTATTGACAACTTCATCAAAAGCCCATCAGGAGACGGTATTTGTTAGTCGCTAATGACATGACTAGTAAAAGTCCCAAGTCACTTTAGTGGATGGTTTAAAGCAAAGGTGGAGTGAATTCGCGAAAATCCTTGGAGATAATATTATCCAAGTTTTTAAACTAAACCTCGAATCGCTAAAACGATTCCTCCAAAGATATCAGCGTATTATTAGTTGTTATTACACCATCAAATACCTTTTTCATTTTTTTGTGCAAAGAACGTTATGTAGAGATCGTACGTTGGATAATGACTGATGTCTGCGGCTCTTGATATAGTAGGCGCTAGGCTAGGCTAGGCTGGCTGGCTGAGCTAGGCCTATACTGATCATTTTAACGAATAGAGTTCCGATTAGTGCCGTATTACGTTGCTTGTTGACGCTTGAACTAAGTCAAAGGTCGGGTGATGTGTCAGTACCCATGATAATTAAATCTATAATCAAATGCAAAGGAGTAGCAAACGTCGATATTAGTTTGTTGCTAGCTAGTTGGCCGGAGCCGTTTCTCTAAATAATACCCTATAACAACTTATACAAATATCCATCGAAATTTACTTCCGTAAATCCGTTGTTCAGTTCTATACCAAATAATGTTGGCTATTGCATGAAATAACAACAGCGATCGCCACTTACAGACGTGTAAAAATGTAAAATGTACATCTAAAAAATCTAAAATCCGAAATTATTAATACTAACAGTTTAATATGTCAATCATTTTCAGGCCCACTACTATTTTAAAAAGTTATTATGTAACCGTCACTATCCCGGCCAGGGTTACACAGTGATGATAATTCATAAAGGAAATTAATGCAAATTCATTGGATTAAATTAATGCGCTATCTCATGATCTCTACCCTCAATTAGATACATAGGCCTATGGACATTTCTGAAAACAGATAGGTCTATAAATAGATTGATATAAATAGGCCTGTCTTAAATGAGGGTGTGGGCCTATGTGCCTACCATTTAACAATGCATATCAATATTTCAGCGAATATGTAATATCTCTGTGAAAAAATAACAGATCTGTGTAACACAACATTATGAGAAAAGTGGGGTGGGGAAGGGGAGACGTTCTAAACCACAACGACCGCGCTCCGTGTCCAAGAGGCGCCGGTGCATCGACACTTGACATAGAAGAGGCTACTTTTGTCACGCAAGAAAAGTTCTTCCAAGTCCTGGGGCTTGCTGGCTAGATATTGTGACCGGATAATTTGTCATAGGCTGGACAGCGACTTTCCTGATTTGTAACAAAATAGTGTAAAGTCGTCGATTGATTTAGACAATTCCCATATTTAACACAGTCAACCATAGAAAACACACATCCACTTTACTGTCACGCAATCGGTGATTTCATTTTCAATGATATTGATGATTATAATAATTAAACTTATAGGCCCAGTACTTATACCCCAGAGTGGTATTATTAGGGAGATTTCGCATCCTTACGAATACGAATACGTCATTATCATTATCGTAATTCGTGCCTAAAACATGCTTGAAAATATGCTGTACAGTCTGAATATGATCTTTGATTCATGCAAAGGGCATGAATCGTCTACTTTGCGACAAATGTGCTACTGTAGGGGAAAGGTTGTCTTAGAAATTGATGACGTAACCGTATCGTCAAGGGGTCAAGGGTCAAGCTTCCGAAAACTTCCTAATATTCGTGCTCCCGTTTAGATATAAAGAAAGCTAAAAACTTACTTAAATGTACAACGCAATTAAAAAATATTGCATTTTAAGATTTTCAAATATAAATTAATCAACCCATGTTCGCTTTCTCTCTATCCTATGTATAAAATATGACGTTAGTTTATCGACATAAAGGAAAATATAGGCCTAGGTTGTAAAATATCAAGGTAAAGTATGATGAACTAAAAATAAATCCAATATATTAAAAAGGATCGAATGAATATATGAAAGGTCGATGTCGCATGGATGGGACCATTTTCGTAGGTCACGCATCACTTAAGTTGAAAAAAAAACTGTAAGCACCGCAGTCTATGCACTCATTCATCCTCATTCAATACTTAATTATTTTCACACAATAACTGTATTTTGGCTGTAATAGGCCCCTTGAAAATATAATTATAACCCCAAGGGATAAAATTTACAAGTGATTTCAGGGCCAAATTCACTATGAATTTAGGCTAAAAATGACCTCATTTACGGAGCGGGAGGGCTCTGTGTGTGACACCTGTACAATTATGTTCCCTATTTTTAAGAAGATATGTACCGGCACCATTGCTCTGGTTTTTGTTTGTTTCCATGACATTCTTTTTGAAGGCTGCTGCCAGTAATTCCAGTGGAATTATTTTATACTGTTTATTAAATGCAACGTGTAGCGTAATATTTGTATATATGTATATATACCGATATATATATATATATTTATTTATTATATATATATAACAATATATATAATGAATAAATGTAGTTGGCAATACTAGCAACGTACATATAAGGTATTATATCTGTCCTGTATGAAAATGTTTCGAATTCCTAGAGCATGTTCTCCGTGAAAAAGTAATCATAAAAAAAATCATCACGTCTCATTTAACGAGGAATGACAGTAATTTTATTTGTATGGTTTCTTTCATTTGAAAAAAAGAAAAATGTATTTGAATTAGATGGTCAATTATTATCACATGTCAAGCATAACTACTAATTCTACACCGTTTCCTTTTCCTTGTGTACGCGGGAAGAATATCGTTTTTAAGGGTGTAAATTTTAGAAATGAAATTTGTTTTTTTTTTCTTACACTTTATACGGAAATTAACCCGAGAGTAAACATTGCATTCTGTTCTTTTTATGTTGTCGTTGCATGATACTGCAAGTCCGGCGTCTTTTATTTTTTCAACTGGTTTCTTGATACTATGACTGTATTCACTATATGTTATCATGCAATGTTAACTTCCGATTCAAAGAAACACACAATTAATAGGTCTAGAATGAAGCACGTGGACAATAATACATTTATGTAGAAACGCCATTTATTTTCTCGCAGTCATAAATAATTTCTATTTCACATTTTTTCACAAATATATATATATTTACATATAATGATAATTTTCTTCATACTTTTTAACTCAAAATACTGCAGAAAGATATCAGAATAAACTATCTTTAAAATTAGTCAATAATAAGCCGCATTTTCGGCATTTTTTCGGTTCAACGGCTTTGCATTCAACTATCAAACAATTGTTTGACATTCCGATGGGCGTACAACCAGGAGAATAGTTCGATTATACAATTGTTAATGAAACGAATGTCGTTTTGACCTGTGTGTTAACTCCAATGGCCCTTGATTTGTACAAAAGTCTCTGAATCAAGATTTTTGTAGCTTAAATTTCGGCCTAACTTAACATGCCAGACGGTACCGTCTGCTGGCCCCTTACATTTCAGTTATGTTTTTTAAGCTACACTATCAATATTTCTATTGGGAAGAATTGCCGTTTTAGTACTTCCTTCTCTGTTACGATAAACATTTATCTTTCAAATAATATTCTAAAATTTTACTTGTTTAGGTCTGTTATTACCGGTATTTCAGATAATAAATGCCAGATCAGATAACTTATGATTCATCGGCACTTTTATGTTATTTGAATAAAGGAGAGACAACCAAGGTGATATTTAGTCTATTTTGATCATTTTAACCAGGTAACACATGGGCCTATTTTGTCTAAGTGCTGTAGGCGTGCCTCAAAGTTGTTTTTTTTTAAACAAACATCTAAAATTCGAATTTAAAATTAATTGAATGTACGCCCATCGAAACAAAGTTGCACTTAACGCGGACGGAAAACATGGGTAACACTTTTACGTTACGCGTTCGCAGTGTGTTTAACAATAAATAAGTACAATACGTAAAATGAGTTGTTCTGCTAAAACAGCATATCAACCATCGTATTATACTGTCTGAAAACGCTTTTACAATATACTTTAGCGTCATTAATTGCGTTAACATTACATAAGTGAACCTTTGACAGCAGCGTGCATTTTGGGTATCTCTTAAAAATTGCGATGAAAATACTTTAATTTAGCAATAGTTTTTTTAGGGCTTACATCGAAATGATGTTTATGGTAGAGCTAGAGGTATTGATATCGCAATGATTCTAATATATTTTAAACACTTATCTATTTTTTCCAAAATATTCTGCAAACGTCCTTTCATTTAGATGCTAATGTACTTTCTTCAAATTAATCTATCGTATGTATCCTAAAATAGAATTAACCATTATGAACATCACCGATATGCTATACCAAAACAATATTATAGAGTCCATCTATAAAGTTTGTTTTTAAAGCCTTTCTATCAGGTAATGAACTTGACTTTAGCACAAAATTATCTCATATGGTCAAATTAATTAAAATCTGATCATTTCTTGTTAAAACGTTGCACGCCAATGGTCTTTCACCGCCCGATTTTCATTAGCACCACTGACTCGTTCATTCCCACCGAATCCCTTTCTACTTCGGATTGTCATCTGTTCACAGCCTAACGCCATTCACTTTGGTTAAAGCGATGCCCCATATTCCATTAGTCGCTTAGTTGCTCGTCTGATCTTTGGTACGCGCTAGAATTTATATCGGTTCAAATCAACAAGCATTCTTCAATCACGTCAACACTAATGCTCCTTCACGTTGCTCTTGGGTTTTGGTATGAAACATAGTTCGAACTATCGTAACTATCTTTTGGACAACTGTCTGGTAATTTGTTGTAGTCAGATACTCTATAATCTGCAGCTATCATAGAGCATATGTTAATAAGCTTGGGAGTTGTGATGACGCTTATTTCGTCCATCCCAGTGTTGATAATTTTATTCGAAACCACTCCAATTATTCGTGTTCCATAACGTCGAGTGTTTAAAATAACGGCTGACCCAGAGCTGCCAACCTCAGAGTCACAATCAACATTAAGTTCGTCGCCGTTCCTCTTAAAATCAGATAATTGAACTCGACAAGTTTTTAGTTTCTGATTAAACCGACCACTACTCAAGGGATACCATGTGTAGGATAATGTATCAGCTATTGATGCTCTTTTGTGGTTTTCGAGTCCAAACGGCATGAACTGTCTTTTTCTCGTCGTCTTTTCCAATTTGATAATTGCGTAATCATAACTTCTGTGACGCTTCCTCTCTACTGGAGAACTGTGACGTAACCATAAATATGGCACTCGGATTGTTGATATCTGCATGATTTTGAAGCCATGGAGGTACGGAAGAAGCACTCTCATTACATTACAATTTGGTAGAAAGTGTGTTTGATTGTGAACGCAGTGAGCTGCCGTGAGTACGTGCATGTTGTCGAGAAGAATTCCAGTACAGCCGGATCTTTGACTGGACAACACACGCACAACATTGTTGTAAGGGTACTTGAGCATCATGGACCGGTTCAAGGGGGTTTCAAAATTGTTCCTTCTGTTTCCAACCGTGCGAGTGGGTACTACTTGTTTCCGCCTGCCACCATTTCTTCTTCCACCATTCATTTTACCCTGTCTCCTCCGACCGGCTCTTTTATCTCCAGGAGAAGGGAGTACATTCACGTCAGTTCCTTCTAAATCAACAAGATCTAAGCTAGCACGTCTGACGCGTTCGTTAGTTTTATCTTCTGCTGGTTGGAATTCCTTTACAATGTCTTGTAACCAACCAAGATCCTCATGCATGAATTCTCCGTCCTTGCCACTTTCAATTTTTTGTAGATATTCCTCAATTGCTTCATACTTATCTAGCAAATCTTGAGATTCTTTCACTTTTGAAACAAAAGCATTTGAGTCGATTTCCAAGTTGTCGACATCTGATAAAACTTTGGTAACAGTTGTATCAGGAGTCGTGGATGTCTGCTCAATAATGTCTTTCACAACAGGAACCCCCTGACAATAGTACGGAACGTGTACTAAAATCTGTAGTAGTACGGTGAGAATGTAAACTGTATTGGAATGCATTCTGTCACGATTGTTTTTAGCGTATTTGCTACCAAAAATACAATATTCGGCTAACCTTCAGCCTTAACACTTGATGTTTTTCGTTGTAATATCTGACAATATGTGTTACTGTATTATAACTGAACAGGCCTTTGTATGTGCGACGGTTCGCGGCGTGCAGTTCGTTGTATTCTGAAGCAGTTTACTGAGTGAGTTAGGCTTTATAGGCGATTTGTTATTACCGGAAGTTAGTAACCATGTCACTGTATTTTGGTTGCGAGTTTTGTAAAAGCTAATCGGTCGGTAGGACACGTGTACGGTGCGTTGTTAATGAGCTACGATTTTTCAGACCCTGTGCTAGCTGATGAGTAAGTGACAGGCAGCCAGTGGTTTAGTCCACGCCCCCTTTCCCTAACAACTAAACCGGATAAATCAACATCCTCTCTTCACGCATCAGTTTAACGTTCTCATTCATTCTCTCTCGATACGATTGGCGAAGCTCCCGTAAATTTTGATCTAGACTCTCCTTAAACATGGAATAAGTATCGATACACAAAACCTTAACCAATGCTTCGGTGAATGGCATATATTTATCTACAAATAGAGATTTTAAGAAGATTATTTTCTTGTTAAATGCATCAATATTCAACTGAACGTTTGAACATTGTTTAAGTCCATAATTCTACCATCTCGCATGTGTATCTTAATTGGTACCGTATTCGTAAGAGATTACTTCTTACTATTTCTCATGATTTGTTATTTATGTATTTATTTTAAGCAAAACGCTGTGATTTACTATAGATTATCTACGATACGATACGATACGATATTCTTTATTATCATTTGAACAACAGGGTACAAATGAAATTCAAGTGATTGATCAAGGTACAATTTCAGAGAGGAATAAAGAAAAAAGTAAACCAACAAAGAACTCCAAAGAGACATATTCAAATAACTTAAAGATATTGATATTGAAATTCGAAGGACTAA